>NW_007727250.1:429747-431489 GCF_000696425.1 Galeopterus variegatus
GAAAAATATATACTTTTAGCCCTAACCAAGAACTTAACTTGAATCATTACCTTACATTGTCTAGTCACCGAAACATTTTAGTTCAGATTTAATGCATTTATATCTTTAAAAATGTATTCTAATACACAAAGGGTGAAAAAAAGGTTCAATGCATTGCACAATGATCTTAATTAAGGTCACAGGAAAAGAACCTTTTCAGGATTTCACTGTATATTGTTTTGTGCCTAAAGGCAATCATTTTCTGAAAAAGAATTTGCCATTACCTCTGGGTTCAAAGAAACCAAGTCATTTTATCTTTTAAGAAATTAGTCCATTTTAGTAATCATTTTCTTAAGTATCATCACCCTATCAAGATTACTTTTTAAGCCATCATTCTCAAGTTTTATTTTAGGTGTTATCCACTCTCACTCTAGGAACTCAATAAGTACTTGGTAAGTGAATGAATCTTAAGTTATTGATTCACCCTAATCAGCCTGTTCACGTAAGTCTCACCCTACCCCACCTCTTTTTTCCCACCTCCTTCCCCAACACCTTTCCACATACCACTGAAAAAGACAGGCTTTTTTTTTCTCCTTTTCCTAGCCTTATTAATATTTTTCCCTTGACTTTTTTGCATTGTTTTTTCCTTGTGTTCCCCCAAAGAGAAGATTGGAGCAACTTGGTCTCTCCATTTATCTTCTTTCTTTCCCCCTTCTTTTTGTGCATTTTGTTAGCTACATAGTAAAGCATCTAAATTCTTCCCAAGTTCATTTCAAAAGGTTTCTCTGTAATCTGGGATTGATTTATTTAAATTGAGTGGATTTCATTGTTTTAGCACTATACACTATCATTGGAATTTGAAAACCAATGACTAGTCTTTTTAATCTGTGAGTCTTGTAAAAACATAATTTCTGATCTACAGTATTTCCTCTAGCCACATCTATTTTTAGGTATTTCTCTTAAATATCTAGTAGGATTAGGATATTTTTCTCAGAATGACTGTTTTCTTCTCCATCATGATAAACACAAAATATCTAATGTAATTGTTTCCAAGTAAAGCAATACTCTTGAAGCTCTATTAGAGTGTATTATTCAACATCTTTTTTGTAGTTGTTGATAATCATGAAATTATATAGCATAAATAACTCTTACTAAATAAGATTTCATAATGTTTACTGAATATTTTTAAGTGCCAGATAATGAACTAGAGGGTAAATATTTTGAAACAGCCACTTTATAAAGTGATGTAATAAGAGAGAGAAGATTTTGAATGGGCGTGATGGATGTCCACCTGAATGGGGTGGGCTGGCAGGATTAAAGAAGGCTTACAAGGAAGGTTACATCTGAGTTAAATTTTCAGGAGGTATTAGTAATTTGCCAGGTTAAATTGTAGGAGCAGGATGCTTTCCAAGCAGAAGGAGTAGAAAGTTTTAATTCAGGGAGTGGCAAGAGATCATGACACATTTAGGTATGACCAGTAGTTACGTATAGCCATAGTATAATGAACAAACGATATGTGGGGAAGATACCAAGAAAAGCATAGACAAAGCAAATAAAAATACGCTTTGGATCCAAGATAAGGAACTTAGAATTTATCTTGAACTTTAGTAAGGGTGTTGCAGATACCAGTTTTATTTTTTTAGAAATTTCAATATGGTAGTAAATATGACAATAAATTAGAAGTTTTTTTTTAAAAAGGAGAAAATGGTTAGGGTATATTTTATCCTTTTTTTTTTTTTTTTTTTTTTTTTTTTTTTCTTTTT
>NW_007727250.1:432874-433639 GCF_000696425.1 Galeopterus variegatus
TGTTACTGAAGCAAACTGTGACAACTGTATTGGCAGAAATTGTCTTGAGGACTAAAAAAGTAGTCTACCTATATCAAAAATTGAAACCTGTTAGAGGGCAAACATCATGTTCTTGATTTCTAATATCCCCTGTTTTTTGGCCCAGACTCCTTGGATGACACCTTGGGGAATGGAGGAGCTCTTGCAATAAAAAATATACAAGACTTTTGGATATTAGCCATCCTAACTGGAGTGAGATGGTATCTCAAAGTGGTCTTGATTTGCATTTCCCGAATGCTCGGTGATGTTGAGCATTTTTTCTTTGTTGGCCATTTGTATACCTTCCTTTGAAAAAGGCCTATTCAGTTCCTTTGCCCATTTATTAATTGGGTCATTTGGCTTTTTTTGCTGTAAAGTTGTTTTAGTTCCTTGTATATTCTGGATATTAATCCTTTTTCAGATGTATATTTTTCAAATATTTTCCACCATTCTGTTGGTTGTCTTTTCACTCTGTTGATTGTTTCTTTTACCATGCAAAAGCTTTTTACTTTGATATAATCCCATTTGTTCATTTTCCCTTTGGTTGCCTGTGCTTTTGGGGTCATATTCATGAAGTCTGTACCCACTCCTACTTCCTGGAGTATTTCCCTATGTTTTCTTTAAGGAGTTTTATGTTTGAGGATGTATATTTAATTCTTTAATCCATTTTGAATTGATTTTGGTATATGGAATACTACTCTGCTATAAAAAAGAATGAAATTCTACCATTTGCAACAACATGGATGG
>NW_007727250.1:435045-435866 GCF_000696425.1 Galeopterus variegatus
GCTTCATTCCTCTTCATTATCAAGTAGCTTTGTGACAAAATAACGAAAGTGGCATTTACTTCAATTTGACACTCTACATATACTTTTTCATATCAAATGTTCATTTTCAAAATAATAGTATTAAAGTATTGAAAAATTAATAGGAAAAAAAGCAATCTGCCCATACTTCAAAAGATACATACTTATTAGTCAGAAACATTTATTACTACTTAAAGATAAGGACACCATTAGTGAAAAATAGGGTTCAGGGAGATATTAGAGAGAGAATATAATGTTTTTAATTTAATAACCAAAACTTAATATAATAATCAAACTGAATAAAGGCAGTGTCTGACTTTTAAAATTTCTAAGAATTTGCATGCTATCCAAAGTTGCTCACATCCCAACACTAAAGGACACACGTACACACCCATTATCATGAGTAACCAAATGTACTCTAAAGTAAATCTATATTCAACTTTCAGAAAATGTGTCATTCCAATTAATTCTAGGTGTAAGTACTATTTTGGTTCATGTCAATCATTTATTTCTCCAGAGTAGCTAGCTTTTTTTAGTTACCAGCTGAGTATATTCAATTTCTTAGTTATAAGCCTTGTCTCTATCATATACTACTCTCCTTTCCTGTCCACTTCATATATGGTTACATAACCAGTAACATTTAGTGCATCACAACATCACAGAGGCTTAAAGATTCTCCCTGATTTTTCCCCAAGATCAGTCAATCTGATTTACAGCCTGTGCTGTTTTCATAAAGTTCTATAAAGAATTTCTATCTGCTGGCACTGCTTTTGATGTTGATCTGAGTTCCTGAACAATTCTTA
>NW_007727250.1:436671-442097 GCF_000696425.1 Galeopterus variegatus
AATTTAATTTTGGACATGATTATTTTGAGATGCATTTATGTAGCGAGGTTAAGTAGGAAACAGAATATAAATTTGAAGTTTAAGGAGAGGTTGGGAACGACAAATGCAAGAGTCTTCAATGATGGTATCAAAGCCAAGGATATGAGGTGGCATAGAGAAGAGAAGTGACCTAAGCACTGAGAACTGAAGGATTTTAATGCTAAGAGGTCAGGCAAAAAGTCATTCTTTTATGAAGAACATGGACATTACGTAGTGNAAAGAATTTCTATCTGCTGGCACTGCTTTTGATGTTGATCTGAGTTCCTGAACAATTCTTAGAAGTTTAATTTTTTTTATGTTTTTATGATTTTTTTTCCTATGGACATTATATGCATTTCATTGCTTTGCTGAATTCAGCTTCTTTATTTGTGCAGCATTCTGTGCTTTGTTTTGGTCTTTTCGAGAATTGCCGTCAGACCTCCTGGATCTAGCTGAACAACCTAGTCCCTGAGGATAGTTTCTTCACTTGATATATAGGGGAAGTCTGTCTGTTTATGCTGCATGCTCCAGTCATGAAACTATGCACTTACCAGATCCCTCTGTAGTCTCATTTGCTGGGCAGATTCCACACACTCTATTCCAAATCTTTTGATGAAATATATATATAATTTGTGAAATATATATATATACACACACTCAACACTGAGATTTTGTGTGACAGCAGAGACTTGAAGAGAAACACATGAAAGTGGTTTCCATTTAAACAAGCAGACCCTGCTTTTTGGCTTTTCTAGTTTTTCTATTTCAGATGTGATAACAATGCTGCTGTTATTTTATTGACTGTTTGGTTGATTCATTCACTTCCTCCCTCATTCAACAAATATTTATTGGGTACCAACCATGGGCCAGACACTATTCTATCTGCTGACATTAAATAAACCTTATATAGTGTGGAAAGATAAATAAAGAAATAAATAAATAGCATGTTTAGGAAGTAAGATGGTGATGTGTTAAGGGAAATTAAGCAGGAAAGGGATGAGGAGTATTGAGTTTTAAAGATGCTGCTTTTAAACAGAGTCTTCAGCTTTCACTGGTAAGGTAGATCTTGTAAAAAGCCTGGAAGTAGGTTTAAGAGTGAGCCACAATGCAGCATCCATGGTAAGATGTTTCAGATATTGAGACTAAAAGATGCAAATGCCCTAAGGTGGAAATTGAGCTTGGTCCCTGATGTGTTCTTGGATTGATTAACAGTGGGAAGGTCAGAGTTGATCAAGCACAACTAGATGGTGGAAGAGAACTGTAAGATGAAGTTATGGTGAAAACGAAAGCCAAGATCAGGTCAAGTACTGTAAACTATTGTGACAGCTTTGACTGAGAAAAATTGGAAGCCGCTGAAAAATGTAAACAGTAGAGTTGAGTGACAGGGTCTGTTTTTGGAGCATGGTGGTGGAAATATCAATGGAGGAAGCTCGGGGACCAATTAGAAGTTTATTGCAAAAATACGGAGAACTTGTGACACCTAAACAAAGGCTGTAGCCGAGGAGATGGTGGAAAGTGATCAGAATACAACATATTTTGAATGTAGAGCAATAACAATTTGCTGACAGACTGGAAATGGTGTGTAAGAAAAGGAGAAGAAAATAATGACTCTAAGAATTTTGGCCTGCACAACTCACAAATGGCAGGAAGTATGGAGTTGGTATTTACAAAGATGTGGAAGATAGTAGGAAATGCAAATGTAAAATAAAAATTATGAATTTAATTTTGGACATGATTATTTTGAGATGCATTTATGTAGCGAGGTTAAGTAGGAAACTGAATATAAATTTGAAGTTTAAGGAGAGGTTGGGAACGACAAATGCAAGAGTCTTCCATGATGGTATCAAAGCCAAGGATATGAGATGGCATAGAGAAGAGAAGTGACCTAAGCACTGACAACTGAAGGATTCTAATGCTAAGAGGTCAGGCAAAAAGTCATTCTTTTATGAAGAACATGGACATTACGTAGTGACCATTGAGTTTAGCAAATGTAAGTCACTGGAAACCTTGCAAGAGCAAAGAAACCATCCAGTGGCAAGGTAAACATTGTTTTGCAGAAAAAAAGAGGAAATAATTGCTAGAGTGATGGACTTGAGATATAGTGCATGAAGTGGTGGTGAAATATCACTGAGACCAAACCAGATAAAACTTTAAAATCTTCAAATAATTTCTATCAATTTTGTATGTTAATAAGCCCACCATGTTCATCTATCATGTCCATAATTTGGAGCCATCTAGTAGCTCCAGTTCTCCTAGGTTTCACACTTTTCCCCTGAAAGATTTAGAAATTTTGAGAAACAGTCTGTAAATAATCTATGCCACAATTACATCTAACCCCTCTAGAATTTTTAGTTTATCTGACAGTAGATTGCTATGTCCTTCTACATGGAGAGGTCTTTGGGTTGCCAACTTCTCTGGCAGAAAGCCAGAAGGCATTTTTCATTTAGTTTTTCTAATGAATTCGGTTCTGAATTACTGCTGCTTTTATTTGGATCCTTTACCTAGGGTTTGGTCTCACACCATTCCCTGCCTCTTCTCCAGTGTATTTCCCTGCATAGGATTCTATTCTTAATCAAACACAGCTACTTTTTTAGTTCCAAAACAATCTCCTGCCTCCTTCCTATCTAGTAAATATTAAAGCCTGCTAGAACTGGTCTAAATTTTTTCTGCTCCCACTGGGGCTTGACTTGTGAGCATCTGACCTTTCCCTGTGCCTATCCTTTTTCCTTATCTCTCTGCATTTTGCAGATCTATATTCTCTTTTTCCTACCAAAGTATACACATATATATGTATATATATATATATTGCCTCTTTCGATGTCAGTTTGCTACAAGACCAAAAACATTCATAATATATTAAAACCCAAGATTTTAAATACACTAGAGCTATGCATTTCAATACAGAAATTTTAATTTTTACATAGGCTCAGGCATAATATAATGGTATTCACACAAATATAGCAGGAGGAAAATTCTATAATGACTGAAGTAAAAGTTAAATTACTAAATATATCTTATATATACATTATATAATTAAAATTACTAATTTGATAACTGGAATGAAAAATATTTGAATAATAAAATATTTGCCTCATAATACATTACATCTGTATATTGCCTTAGCAATTACACATGTTTTCACTGTAAACTGGTCTTTCAATTAGTAGGGCCTGATTCTGGACTTCTGGACTATTGCTAATATGAGGAAAGATGGACTTAGGGTTGTGTAGTCTAGGGGATCTGATGAGGAGCATTCAAAATGTAGACAAGATTCGAAATTCAGGTAGTCTGGTCAACTAATGTATTAATCTAATGAGCCAGAAAGAGATGGAGACTTCAGTTGAGAAAACAAGGATACCATACACAGTGCATTAAGTTAAATAATACATAATCTTATAACATTCTATATATCCCTAGAGATTCTTCAGTCATCCCTGACAATTATTACACTCAATATAGTACATCCTATAGATTTAACTTCCTAAATAGCTCTTAATTCTATCAAAAAAATTCTATTCCCACCAACTTTGTTTGAGCCTGGACTGCCATAATAGCCTGGCATTACTATTTAACATTCCATAAAATATTTTCTCCAGATAGAAACCATAGAGTCTTTTCAAAATGGGAAATTGACTATTTTCCCTCTGATTCCCACTGTTTTCTTTATATGGCCTAAAAAGTTTCTTCATACTGTGCCCTTATTTTCCTCTCTAGCCTGATCTCAATCCCTCTTCTCACCCTTTGCATGTGATCACTCTTTTTTTCAGAAAACTATTCTGTCATCACTTTGACAAATATGGCAGAGAATGCTAGTGTCTGCAATGTATTAGTCCCAGCCTCCCCCAATAAACGGAATCTTGCTTTATAACCATCATATTTTTCAATATAATTTTGACATTACCAGCCTTCCTTGTAGCAATAAAATCTGACTAATAACACCTAACACGAAATATTGTGGAACTTCGAGGGAAATCTCCTTAAAGCAAGGGAATATGTCTTTCTCTCTTTTTCCATTGCTGACTGGATGTACTTGCGGTTGCCTTGATCCTAGCTACCATTTTGGACCATGTGGATGACAGCTCTCAGCTATAGTATTAGAAGCCCTACCTAGAATACATTAGCACTACAAAATGAACCCTGGACTTAACAGAGTTCTTATATTTGAGGGAGAAATATACTTAAATATCATTTAAGTTATTATTATGGAAATCTCCATTGCTCATAGTAGAAACAAATTCTTACCGGTATACAGTTTTTCAGATCCTGGCTTGAGTGTCACTTTCTAATTCTCCAACTGGGTCAAATTTGTTTGTTAAATATTCTTCTGGTAGTCAATTTCTTTTCTTCAGAACACTTACCTGTTTATAACTACTGATAGATTGGTGTCATTATTTAATTAATATTTTCTTTCTCCACTCAGTTACTTTGCAAAATTCACTTATTTTAAATCTCACAATTAACTTGTGAGGTGGGAAAATATTATGATTTTTAAAGATACAGAATTTGAAGTTAAGGGAGGTTACTATCTCAATGAAAATTTTTGACTCAAGTTCAGTACTCACTTCATTATTCCAAAGGTGTCTGAACAACTATTAGGTTAGGAACAATTTTCTTATCAGAAGGTGCAATGTATTCTTCTGGATGAACAGAAAGAGAACCATTCAGTTAAATGAACTTATTAAACAAAAGGGAAAATGTTAGATCTGCAATTTCACATTTAAATTTCTCCTTACTTGCAATAGGAATAATATTCTTATAAATAAATAGTATTAGGTTTGCCAAACATTTTTACATAGTGTCTTTTAGTCTTCTTAGCAGTTACTCAGAGATTAATACAATTATTCTGTTTTTCTATATAAGGAAACTGAGTCTTAGTAATTTTAAATGACTTAATCAATTTCACTTAGCCATAGTCTCAGAACTGTGACTTTTATCTGTAGTTCCTGACACATTGTTTCTCACCATATCTGCCTTCTCTATATGAAGAATGAACAGATTGGTATCTAAATGTCTTTTTGCATTTGTTGACATAAATTTGGTTATGGTTCTGGCTTTAAAATAAAATTGCTTACTTTAAGGAATTTCATTAGTATTTGACCACATGAACATCAATCTAGTTCCTATGCTCTGAAATGACCTTTCATTGGTCCTGAATAAAATTCTCATATTATTCATTCTCTGGGATTAAAATTCTCAAAATATTCCTGAAATTTTAATGTAATTGAAAAGGGGCAATACATCGCAATTATTGATCTTTAATACTTTAATGACAATGACAGAAGTAGTAACAATAAAACTAATTTGGAAACATCAAGCAAAATGTTTCTTAACAAGAGACCCACATTGAAGTAACATGAGCAGTTTTTTTTTTTTTTTTTTTAATGAATATTCCTGGAAATCACCTCCAA
>NW_007727250.1:442591-448482 GCF_000696425.1 Galeopterus variegatus
GGTAAATTTTGATGAAGGAAGGTAGTGATATGGTTTCAATGTATGTGCCCCTCCAAAATTCGTATATTGGAACTTAAATCTCGTGTGATAGCATTAAAAGGTGAGGACTTTTGGGAAGTAAAGTTATAAGGGTGGAGCCCTCATGAAGGAGATTAATGCCCTTGTAAAAGAGGCTTCAGAGAGCTGCCTGGCCCTTCCATCTCTTCTGACATGTGAGGACACAGCAATCCTCTATTTTTGTCCCTTTTTGTTGTATGACGATGCAGCGAGAACCAGAGGGCAGCCCTCACCAATCACCATCACATAATTTTGGAATTCCCAGCCTCTAAAACTATAAAAATAAATTCCTATTATTTATAAATTGCGTAGTCTAAGGTATTTTGTTATAGCACCAGGAACAGACTAAGACAGGTGGTTGAGAAAAACCTGGAGTATGTGCCTCATGACAATGATGAATTGGCTGAAAGAAAAAGGAGGAAGAACTGAATGAATGATCAGATGAGTTGAATGCATAAGACATAAAAGATTCAAGACAGGGCCGGCCCCGTGGCGCACTGCGCTAGTGCGCTGCTTGGGAAGCGCGGAGGCACTCCCGCCGAGGGTTCGGATCCCACATACAGACCGGTTCCTGCTCACTGGCTGAGTGAGGCGCGGGGGCAACACCGAGGGTTGCGATCCCGTTGCCGGTCCCGGTCCGGTACGGGGGCGACACTGAGGGTTGCGATCCGTTGCCGGACACGGAAAAAGACAAAAAAAAAAAATTCAAGACAGAAATGTGAACAATTTGCAGAGCTAAATTAGGAAACTAAAACTTTTCTTATTAGAGAAAAACTTACCCTTGTGTACATACAAATTTTGACAACCCTTCTATGTAAATGTTACATATGATCTAGTATATTATTTTGTTTATTATTAGTATATTAATCACTGATAACATAAATATCTATGAAACTCATTTTTAAGTAGAGTTAAAGATTTAAATGTAAAGTACAAAACTCATAAAATGCAGATGAAAAAATTCCCCTAATGAAGGTAAATTGAGTTGGAAACATGCAATACTTTGGATTACAAGTTAGGTGGAAAATATATATATATTCAGTGTATGTGATGCAGTCATGTTAATGATGGTAATGAAAATCATAACTTCTGTAGGTCTTGACTTTTCTATTTTTAAAGTTGCAGCCTTAATATTACATTAGCATATTTTTTCCATTTAATTTAGAAATGTGTTTCTAAAGGTTATAAATTGATATGACATTACTTCTTTTGCTTGGTGGTAACACCATGACTTCATGATTACTGATTATTTAGTGCTGAGAAAACAGGATTATAAAAGAAGTTCAAGCTTTTATGTGTCTGCAAAATGCTAATACAGCAGCTGCCTGGAGCCAACATCCTCCTTTGGATTAAGGAATAAAATAAAATTGAATGTGCATCTTCTCAGCCTTGCTTAATGGCTTATGAATCACTTGCAATAGAAAACAAAATGCTTTTGTTCTATTTTGCAACATAGAATTATATGCTTTTTTTAACATTGTTTTTCTCACTGTCTCACCTTCTCTCAATAAGATGCTCATTATATTCTTTTTAGTTTGGGGGATCTGTTAATTTCAAGATATAGTCAAAAAACTTAGAATTAGAAGGAATCTTACAAATTATCTAATGCAATTTATTTTTTTAGGCATCTGGAAACTAAGCCCCTGGGAGGTAAAATGATTTGTCTAAGGCCACACATCTCATGAATTACAAAGCCAGGAGTGGATCTTCCTGTCATAATAGGCTGCCACTTGTTTTAACTAAATCTCCTTAGTTCAGACAGGACCTGAAGATGAGCATCTACGTTAAGAAAAATCAATTGTAAATGGGTAAATTTTAGTTAAATAAGAATTACTGTAGTCATGCTTAATTAGTTTTTGATTAATTGCTATCCATTATTTAGCACATTGTATTTTTCTCCATATTCCAAGGTTTATGTTTTTGGTTTGGTTAATTTTTTAAAATTTCCCCAGCCAAAACTTCAAAATGCTATCCATGCTACCTTTAAGTAATAGACATTGCACAGATGTTGATCGTCTCTCAATTCCTTTACTAGATTTTTCCCACTTTTAATGGTGCTACAATTCTCAGCATTATTCCCAAAATTAATCGCTTCTACTTACTGATTTTACAATACCTCCTAATAAGATCATCTCATCTGCACAATAGTTTCAATATAACATAAATCTCAAAGTTATTTATCATGTCTCTTGATTCTTCCACATCTCGGTTTATTCTAAAATTCTCTTCATTCAACTACCATTTTCTGAGCTCCCTGCCTCATGTCAGGCTGTGGAGGTATCCAGAAAAATAAAACATGGTCTCAAGTCTCCACAAGCTCACAGTATTTGATCTGCTTGCCCTGCCATTCAATTATTTAAAGCCACTTTTGGAATATTTCCCAAGTTACAGCAGTAATCAGGAATATGCTCACTCTTACTATAAGAACCACCCCATCCTTCAGTCCATCAGCCCTTGTATTTGTTGTCCCAGTTATTTTTTTCCACCTTTTCTAAGGAAGCAGTGTATCATCATGGTATTTCAGAACAAAACTTCAGAGCCAACTTTCCTACACATACATCTAACTATGCATTTTGTGTATGATATCTGTGTGACCTCAGGAGATATACTTAAGCTCTCTGAGTTTTATTTTATTTGATGTAAAAATGAGAATGATATTAGAATCTACCTCACAGGATTGTTGAGAGATTAAATTGCTATTATTTCTATTTTTTTAAGTAAAAAAAAAAAAAAAAAAAAAAAAAAAAAAAAACGTTTGCAGGTGATGTAATTATGTAGAAAATTAAAAGGCATGTACAGACTACTAGAACCAAGAAGTGAAATTACCAATGCTTTGGGATACAGTGTCAATGTACAAAAATGATTACATTTTCAAAAATTTTAGCACCAAATAATTGGAAAATAAAAATTTAAATACCCTTTATAAAAGTATCAACATTTATTTATAAAAATACATTTATAAAAGTATCAAAAATACATCAAATACCCAGGAATATATTTAATAAAATAAAATTATGCAAAAGGCAATGCTCAGAGAAACTAAAGAATATCTAAACAAATGTCGAGACATATCATGTGTTTAGGTTGAAAGTCTCAATATTGTAGGATGCCAATTCTTCCTAAAACAGTCTATAGATCTAATCCAAACCCAATAAAAATCCTACCAGGTTTTCTTGTAGAAATTGACAAGTTATTCCTAAAATTTATGTGAAAATTCAAAGACATAAAAGAGCCAAAGCAATTTTTAAGAAGAAACAAAGTTAGAGAATTTACACTATTTTACACTATTATATTTCAAACCTTACTTTAAAACTACAATAATTAAGAGTGTGGTATTGGCATAATAGGTAAATAGATTTTGCTATTAATCTATTTACCTATCCTTGTAAGTTACTATTCCTAAAAGACTTAGGACAGTGTTTGGCACTATAAATATTATTTGCTGCCTAAATACTGGTAATATGTACACAAAAATTTTCAATAGTATATATAAAACATAAAATAAATAAAATACAAAATATTAGTAATACACAGCATAAAATAGCAAGGGCTCCATAAATATTAATGATTATTATCTGGAAAATAAGAAGCAATTCTTTTCTCTCCCCAAGTATGAGAAATTGTCTTTGAGTACTAATTTTTATTGTATAATATACAGCTTATCATTCTTGAAAATTTATGAATTTAACTGAAATATTTACATGATGTCTGCTCAGTTATCTGTATGATTTCTGTACCTAGTAACTTATATTTTTATCTTTGCATATTATATTAGTCTAGGTTTACATATTATTTTATCTCTTAGGGGAGGATTATGTATAACATAATCCAAACACATGGGGATAATTTTTTTCATGGATTAAAGAGATGGAAACACAATCTGTTGTAAAACTATGAGTTTACTTATTTGCATGTAAACTTTCTCTCTTCCTCTTTTTCATTATTTCTTTCTCCTCACCTGTCTCTTGCTACTATCTTGTTTGGGGTCATCTCTGCTATTGGGGGCCAGGACCAAAAGATTGGTACCCAATACCTTCTTTTCCTTCCTTCAGTGGATCAAGTACTTACAAAGGTCTTTATCTTTTTTTTAAATTAATGATTCATAGGTTTCATCAATGTAGTCTCTTTGTTCCCTTTCCTCTTTCATTGCTTCTTTATATTTCTTAATGAGTTATCTCATAAAAGGTCATATGTACCTACATATATACGGAAAACATATATGAGAGTACTTCAAAAAGTTCATGGAAAAGTTCATATTATCTTTTAATGCTATTGCTATTTTTCCACGAACTTTTTTGAAGTACCCTCATATATATTAAATACACACACACACTCATGTACAGTATTTTATTTTACATTTACCTACTTATTTATATCTTCTTTCTGTCTCTCCAAGCCATGACTAATAAATGGTGCAGGAATTCCAGGAGCTCTAATTATTTTACAAGTACTAGCATATGCATATTCAGAGATCACTCTGGATGCCAGCCATAAATATTAAGTCATATACAATTTTTCGAAAACAGAAAACATTTTCTAAAACGTGACACAATACAAGCATTCTGTGTTCTAATACCTACAGTCATGTTTTATTTGTGAAATCTAAGATAATACTCCCAGTCTTTATTCCATTCCTTAATTATCAGCCTTGAAACAACAAACCTCAGAGGAATAAAGGTATGGCTCACAAAGCTCTTTAATATTTGATATTCATATCAGCAGTACAAGGAAGGTGAGGAAACTAACACCTTGTTACAGGTGAGCATGTGAGGCTCAGAGAGCTTAAGCTACTTCCACAAAGGTCCAAAGCTCATAAGTGCAAACTCTCAGATGAAGCCTGGTCTGCTCATGTGAAATTTGGTGCTCTGTTCACAAGAAAAATATTGCAGATACTCAAGAGAACTTTTCCTCTGTTTCTTCATCTTCTCATTGCTACTAATTGTTTGCTTTTCCTTAAGCATTAAGAGTTGGCATATTTTAATATCTTTTATTCAAGTTTTCCTTTATGTTTGATTGACTACAGTATTTTCAGTGTTGTCTGTGATATTTCACTGAAAACATACATCATTTCTGTTTCATTATCTTATCCAAGGTGGTTATGACTTAGTCAGAATTTCTAGCCATGACTGGTAGACTTAATCCTGTAAAAAAAAAAAAAAATACATTTGTGATAAGAATAAATTTTAAAAAATAGGCTTTTGGGCCAGATCCAACTTTAAAAACTTTTTGTAATGGATATTACACAAAGCTGTTGATATCCAAGCCTCAACTCATTATAGTTACATCAAAATAGATTATGATAAATTATGGTGAACCTTGGTCAGAATTATAGTGGATCTATATTGGATCTCGATATATTTTAGAGGTGTTCTTTTACCTTGTGTTAATTATAAGATTAAAAAGTTCAACAGTTCTTTCACCCCTCACTGTCACTCATATGACTGTACTTATTAGACAATGAATCACTACGAAGAGAGAAATAGAAATTCTGATTTGGTTTGGCCTTATCTTAGGTTTTGAGTTCCTGATAAGACTTGTCACAAATGTAATTAATTCTCAAGTATCATAGTAACTAAAATTTAATTTGAATAAAATAATATGTTCTATAGATGTATTTTTAGTTCAAACGGAAATAGCCATAGGCTAGTTCACTATCACTGCTGGTCAATTTAGCCACTTATAATAACAACAAACATTTGTGTTTCTCCTACTGCTTTACACACCACCCCAGGGAACAATCAAGTTATCTACATAATTTACATAATGTAAAATCTATCTGTGTATCTATATCTATCAGTTTGTAGGAATTTTATTAAATCTAATAAAATATTTTT
>NW_007727251.1:0-11604 GCF_000696425.1 Galeopterus variegatus
GATAAAAATAAATAAATAAATTCACACACACACACACACACACACAAAAAAAAAAAAAAACCAGGGGGAGAAGACATAACAATTACAATTCCTTGAGTTGACACGACAAGCAAACAGAAAGGACATTGTTGGAGGGAGGGGGGAGAGGGAGGTTGGAGGGAGGTTTCAGTGATGGGCCACTATAATCAACCACATTGTATATCGACAAAGTGAAATTAAAAAATAAATAAATAGGGCCGGCCCGGTGGGGCACTCGGTTGACTGTGGCACTTGGGAGCGCAGCGGCGCTCCCGCCGAGGGTTTGGATCCCATATAGAGACCAGTTCTCTCACTGGCTAAGCGCGGTGCGGGCGCGACACTGAGGGTTGCGATCCCGTTGCCAGTCACGGTACAGGCGCGACACCGAGGGTTGCGATCCCGTTACCGGTCACAAAAAAAGACAAAAAGGAAAAAATAAATAAATAAATAAATAATAATAAAATAAAAACAAACAAAAATAAAATAAAATAAACTCTGCACTGGAACTAATTTGTTGTCCTTTGCTCACTTCTAAAATGGGGGAACTTCCTGTGGGGACCAGTACTTGAGCTCTGTGGTTGAGCTAAATTGCTGCTTTGCTGCTGATTCCCTAGGGAAGGCTTTTTGTGCAGCTCAGGGCTTAATGGTTGACTTTATAGGTACTTCCAGCTCATAAGAGATCTGGTGCAACCTGGGTTATGTAGAAACTCTGGTCTGGGCCTGAGACTTTTCATCCAACTGCACTCCATGCAATTCTGTATTACTGACCAGTTTCCTCTGAGTGGTCCTTCACTGATTGGGGGGCAGATCAGCTGACATCGCTGTGCCCCAGTGTTCCCCAAGTGGCCTGTCTCCCTGTCTCCCCCACTTCCAGCACTTTAAACACTTCCCATGGGATGGGCTGTGTGCTGGTCCCTTGCTCACTGGACTCTGAGTGGCTCCTTTTTTTCAATTGTTCTGGCTCCTCACTCCTATGTGGGTCCACAGGAACCTTATTAGTGGTATTGCTGGCCTCGGGGCCATCAAGGCCCTCTTCTCCCCCGCCAAGCAACTTCATCCGGAGGGCACAGCTGTGGCTTTTGACAGCTCCTACTCTGTGCGCTCAGCAGCTCCAGCCTGAACGTAGCCAGGGCTTGAAACGGTCACAGCAGTTTTATCTTCCTTTCATTGTGGCTTCTCCCACCTTCTTGCACTCTGTAGGTCTCTCCTCCTCTTCCCCTGAAATCTACCAGCCCCAGATTGGCTGTCATTGCTTTTATATAGTTGTAAATGTGTTGATTTGTGGGAGAGAGTGAAGCTGGGAACCATCTATTCCACCATCTTGACTGAAAGTCTTATATGTCTTGTCAAATAAATGTGTCATATTCATTTTTATTGCATTGCATTTTGTAGAAGTATTAGTCAGCAATGGATTGGAAATTTTAAAAATTACCCCTCCCCACAGACAGTGAGAATAAAACTAGAAGAGTACATTGAGAGTTTAGGGAAGAGAAAGGGTACAGTTTTGAAACCATGTTCTAAGAGGAAATGTTAGAACTCAAGCATTTATCCTGTAGATGCCTTCAAATGACTGAAAGTCTGTCGTGTGGGAGGATTAGGTTTGTTGTTCTCAGGCCTGTGATCTCTAATGGAGTGAAAGCTTCTAAGTAACATTTTACTTAAAAATGAGGAAGCCCTTCCCAAATCTGAGCTGTCCCAATGGCATCATCACCCTTGGAAAATAATAAGAATTCAGCTTAAGTTTGAATCTCACTATTGATAAACTCAATACTAGTGACAACAGATTGAGCTGTCCAAGAGCCCAACATGTTGCTGGGCTTCACTGCAGTACTGCAAGCACCCTGCTCTGAACTGCTCAGACTGTGCCTGGAGGACCAGCGACAGTTCCCATCTGGAAATTTTAAGAGGGACATAGGCAAATGGAGTGGGTTCAGCATCACATGCTGGAATTTAACCCATAATAAAAATATTTATATAATCATGTTATGTTCAATGCCGTTTTAACTGATTGCTAATTTTTAGAATGGATCTAAAGACAAACCATTGAAAACTTAACTATAGTTACAGAACAGAAAGTGAACTTTGACAGCGTAAACACATACAATAAGATAATAAAAACTGGAAAGTAGAAGGAGGGGAGTAAGAAATAGAAGGCATTAAATTCTTCATATTTTATAGAAAAAAGTCCAAAAATACTATCTCAAATTGATGAATCAGAAATAAAAATGTATTACTTTAAAGTCTGAATGGTAATTAGAAGAACTAAAAAAGAGAAGCAGTTAAAACAAGTCACTTTGTAAGAGTGAGACCAGGGTTGAGACGTGAAAGGAGAGAGGGGTTTTAACTTTAGAGTATTATGACGGCTCTAATTTTTTATAATATGTGCAGATTTTCTTTTAGTGTTTACTTTTATGCTAACTTCTTACCCAGAAACTAGGACTCCCCCAACCTCACAGACTATAAGAAAGAGGGTTACATAAGAAAAGTTTGAAAGATACAGGGCTGTTTAGCCAGAAGCAGAGACTTAGATATCCATGATAAATACCCTTAAACACTTGAAGGGGGGCCATAAGAAAAGATAATTCAGTTTATTCTGTGAAGTTTTATAAGATAGAACCAGGATAAGGATGTAAATTGTAGGGACTCTGAGCCTGACTTGCTACAATGAAGACCTGTTGTTTTAGTCCGTTTTGTGTTGCTATAACAGAACACCTGAGACTAGGTAATTTATAAAGGAAAGAGATTTATTTCGCTTACGATTCTGGGACAGCTGCATGTGGCACAGGCCTCAGGCTGCTTCTGCTCATGGTGGAAAGTGGCAGGCAGCCGGCGGGTACAAGCATATCACATGGTGAAAGGAAGCAAGAGAGAGAGAGGAGGTGCCAGGGTCTTTTAGACAACCAGCTCTTATGGGAACTAATAGAGCGAGAACTCACTCATTAATCCCCCCTCCCCCAGGGAGAGCATTAATCCATTCATGAGGGATCCACCCCCATGACTCAGTCAGTTTCCAACACTGCCACATTGGAGATCAAATTTCCACATGAGTTTTGGAGGGGACAACACATCCAAACTCCATCACCTGTCAAACACTTAGACCTGCACAAAGGTGAGATGGGCCTCCTTTTACAGAAGTGAGTTCCCTGCCTCTGGAGGACCTAGCTAGTTCTTCCAAGGAAAGGCTGGACACTAGCTAATCAGGGACATTTTAAAAACAATTCTTATTTCACATACTTAGGTAATCTAGATTCTAAATGACCTGAAGGTCACTTCCAATTTGAAGATTCTATAATTGTAAAGAGATCTTTCATTTCCTTCGTAATTTATCCTGTTTAATCATTTCTCATTTCCAGGAGCTATTTCCATTGCCTGTACTCTTAAAATAATCTTATATTTATTTTAGTCCCTAGGTAAAAGTAAATAACCAGGAAAGAAAAATAAAAATACTGAGCATCCATTATGTACCAAACATGTACTGAGTACTTCAAGTATATTATATCATTTAACCCTAACAATAACTGTAAGAGATAGAGCCTTAAATTATTTTCCCATTTTTCAAATAAAAAAAAATTGAGGTTCAATGAGGTAGTGTCATATGCCTGAGATCACACAACCAAATGATTCTGGAGGCAGGATAAAAACCCAAGCAGTATAATTGGAGAGCCTAGCTTCTTAACCACTCTGCTGTTCCTCTCAGGTCCTTCCCCTTGTATAATCTACTGCACAATAACAAACCAAAAAAGCACAAGGGACATCATTCCAAACCCAGGCATGCCTAAGTCCAAAACCAGTATTATTTCCTAGCTTTAATTCTAGCTATGAGAATTAAAGAAAATGTGAACAGTGTGAAAGAAAAGAAGCAGTTGGAAATGTAATATCTAAGTTTAATTTCTGATCCACTGTTTTTAAATTCTGTAGTCTCCAGGGAATGTGTGTATGGCTTGTATAGGCAAAGTGACTACTTTTCTCAACCTTGGATTATTTCAAGATAACCAAAAGAAAAGGTACCAATCTTTGACAGTTTTTAAAACATACTTCAATATTTACTAAAGAGTTTCAAGTAATATATTTAGCATATATATGACAAAGCACCTGAATTTTTATCTGTGAAATTTTCATAAAGTAACTTCAGTAGAGTCTTTAAACAAATCAGAAAATCTGAGTTTGGTAGAAACAGCACCCAGCTCTGTGGACACTTCAACCTCTATTAGCAGTCCTTCTGGACTTTGCTAATAAAGTAAGTTTCCTACCCCAAAAACAGCTTTAGAAAGCAAGATGAAGGCTCTTCCTGAGGCCATTAATGTGTCAGTAAAGCCACTGGACAGTATTTTTTTAGTAGTAAATCTTCAGAGTCATAATCCTATGAATGAGCACTTTATTAAAGACCTCAAGTTTTTTATTGCCCTTTATTTTTTTTTACAATTTTTATTATTTTGGCAGGCACTTAATCCCAAAGTGAATGTGTTTCCAAAGTCTGAACAACATTGCATCAGTCATTTACAAGGAAAGTCACTTATATAATAAAAAAGTTCTGCTTTTTTAAATTGTTGTTACAATACATTTCCTTACTCATTTTCTACTACTAATCTCCAGACATGCATTTTTATAAACAGATATTGAATTCTTCCTAATTTACAAGTCTCAATAATTTAATAACTACTATAATAATTGAATTAAAGTTATTCCCTGAGGAAATTTGCATAGGTATTTATTGTTGTTCCACTGACTGATAAATATTTCTGATACCAGACTTGTATATAGGATGTAGCTATAAATACATGTGTAAAGGGGATTATGGTTGAAGGCATAGCAATGTAATGATCTGGGTTCAGATCCCAGCTTTCCCCTTTCATAGCTCTGTGAACTTGAGCAAAACACATAACCTCTCTGAGTACTTAGCACAATGACCATGTTAATGTTAAGTGTTCAATAAATGAGCACTCCAAAAGCATAAATCTTGGTTTCTAAGCACCATTCCCCAGTAAAAGAAACCAAAGCTCTTTGGGGAATTGGATGGCTTTAGTTCTGTGGCCTGAAAATTGCAAACGAGTCTGGGATATCTTCTTCTGCCAGAAAGCAAGAACTATAGAAAGACTAACAGAGTCATGTTACAAGGTCACAGGGGCCATCTAGAAGGGGCTTCCTGGACAAATTTGGAGGATTTGGAGCACCAGAAAAGAATAATTTAATATTATGCAGTAAAGAAATAAATAATTCATGAGTCCATAAGATTGAAAAGGAAAGAAAATTTTTCTTAAAAAAAGAAACCTTTTCTTTAAGGAAGAATACCACTAATAAATAGGAGGAATGATAAAATTAGAATATTATCACTTTGCCACCCCTGATGTAAGTTAATCCAGTCAAAAATCGATGCATACTAACATCACTAGGTGAAGTCACAGGGAACAGGAATAACCTGACAATTCTTGTCCCCACAGACACCTTACTTAACTGCAGAAGGAGAAAAGGTACCTTAACACTAAAGAGATTGGTAGTCAAACTTATCATTGCCAACAGTGGAACAATCTAACATTACTTGCCTTCTAATATAATGCAAAAGGAAATATACAACTTTATCTGTGAAATATTCTTGCCAAAAAGTTTAACCTGAAACCAATCCAGCCTCTAGATCCAACTTTTAAGTTTAAAAGATACAGAGAAACAGTTAAACAAGACTGTAAAGAAACAATCAGAACACTGCTATGGACTCTTCAAAATGTCAACACCATTTAAAAAAAAAAACTAAAAATAATCAACGAATGCAATAAGTGAACCTAAATTGGATCCAAGAAAACAGCTATCAAAGACATTCTTGTAGCAAGTGGTGAAATTTGAATGTGGAATGACATTGGACAATTATTAGTTATCTACTGCTGTGCAGCACATTGCCCCAATCTTAGTGGCTCAAAACAATAAACGTCTATTATCTCAAGAACATGGACGTGACTTCACTCAGGTGGTTCTGGCTCAAGGTCTCTCCTAAGGTTACAGTCAAGCTGTTGAAGGGGCTACAGTCATCCCCAGGCTTGCTGGAAGGAAGATTCCCTTCTGAGCTCAATCACGTGGTAGCTGATAGGCCTCAGGTCCTTACCACATGAGCCTCACAATGGGCTGTCTGAGTGTCTGCACCACCTGGTAACTGGCATTCCTCTCCCCAGGGCTACCTCACAGCATGGAAGCTGGCTTCCCTCAAGAGCAAGTGACTGTAGAGAGATCAAGACAGTGCATCTCAGACAGAAGCCACAGCTTCTTTATAACCCAATCTCAAAAGTGACTTCCCATCACTTCTGACATATTCCATTCACTAGAATTGGATCACTAAGTCCAGCCCACACTCAAGGGAAGGGAATTAAACTCCACCTCTCAAAAAGAGGAGTATCAAAATGTATGTGGGTCTGAAAACCACCACAGATGATATTATGACATTATAGTTAACTTTTAGATGTGATCAGGGTATAGCAGTTATGTAACATAATGTTCTTCTTATTAGGATAAACTAGAAACAATACATAAGATGTCTGTAACCTATATGCAAATTGTTCTGCAAATATATATATGTATATTTTGTGTGTGTGCATGTTTAAAGCAAAAAAGCAAATGAAGCAAAAGGCTAACAATTGTTGCTTCTGGTGGATGATAGATGGGTGTTCATTGTCATATTCCTTCACCTTTTCTATATATTTGAAATTTTCAAAAGAACAAGTTGGAGAAGAACAATTGAGAGTTGCTATGGACTGAACTTTGTGTTGCCCTGAAAGTCATATTTTGTTGAAATCCTAACCCCCAATGTGATGGTATTTGGAGGTGGGGCCTTTGGGAGGTAATTAGGTTTAGATGAGGTCATGAGGGTGGGACCTCATGATGAGATTAGTGCCCTGACAAGAAGAGACACCAGAGAGCTTGTTCACACTTTCTGTCTGCCATGTGAAGACACAACAAGAGGTAACTATCTACAAGCCAGGAAAAAAGTCCTCACCAGAACCCAACAATGTCAGCACGATGATCTTGAATTTCCCCACCTCTAGAACTGTGAGAAATACTCTTAAGTGTCTGGGGTTGAAGCCACCCAGTCTGGGGTCCTCTGGGGTGGCAGCCTGAGCAGACCAAGACAAGGGTGTTGATAACAATAAAAAGGCCTTGCACTTTCCACAAAGCTTATGTGGTGGGAGGATAAAGCCAACAGTAAGGAGGTGTCTGGGGCAGGGAATTGGGGGTGATAGAAATTATCATCATGGCTCCAGCTCACTGCCACGCTCCAACCCCCCATTCCTCCTCAGCTGGCACTGATGTCACTGCACACAGGGAAGGCCCAAAGAACTTCCTTCAAAGATGTCTCCTTCTCCCACGGTCCATCAATTCCCAGCCCCCTCCTCAGCTGGGGACACCACCAGGTCTTCACCCCCGAGGACCCCTATTCTTCAGCACCAGCCATTACTCATCTTTATCTCCATCTCCTTTACTACGACATTTACTTTTCTCCTCTGGACTTTCATTAATTGATTATACTTGCTCATTTTTGCTTTTGGAAATGGATTATTATTATTGATCCATAATTAATTTCTTTATTACAAAATTTGAAAAATATGATTAAATGATTATTTAGTGTTTAAAAAAAAAGTATAGTATTAATTCCCTTGCTCAAACAGGTTCCAGCTACTTTGAAAAGATCAGGAAATTCATTGTGTAAATAAAAGTTTAGAATTAAGTCACTTTCCTGTGGCAATATCTCTCACAATTATAGTCTCTTTTGTATCCTTTGACGCAGCAAGCCTACTTCTGAGATTTTGTCTTACTGATATGTCCTCACACATGAAGAATGATGTGAGATTATTCACAGCAGCCTTACTGACAGCAGTATACAGTATATTTCCATTTGTGTTCAAAGTAAGTAAAAAGAAAAATAGAATGTGTAGTGTGTTACCATTTGTGTTAAAAATAAACAAAAAGAAAATGTACATATGCATATATGTGAACAGAATATTTCCAAAGGGCATATAAGAAATTGCTAATAGAGGTTGCCTCTGAGGAGAACTGAGTGGTTGAAGGAAGGGGTCAGGGAAAAACTTCTCACCAAATAAACTTTTTATACATTTAGAATTTTGTATCTTGTAAATGTGTTGCCTATTTGTTCAAAACATTAATTGAAAATTAATTTAAAATTTAAATTTAAAAAAAATTCTTACAACTTAACCAAAGTATGCCAACCTCTCCGCAAATTCTTTACTTTTAAGTATTTTGTATTTCTTTTTTTCCAATTAGAAATATACAAGGGCACTTCATGGGAAACGTTCATGGAAAGATTCATATTATCTTTCAATTCTATTTTTCCACAAATTTTTTGAAGTGCCCACATATAGAACAAATGATCTGGTCAGGTCACTTAGTCCCAGGTTGACCTCAACCCTCCTGCTAAAATTGGCCTTTGGAAACTGTGGTCAACAATCGCAGCGCACATCCGTTTTTCCGTTTCTGCTTCATGAACATGATCACAGATGCACGCGCACACTCACGCCGTACCTGGTTCAGCTTGCCTGTCTCTGCAGTGCAGGAGGCAGCTTTTTTCTGCTCTCTGTTGACTTCTGAAGCCAGCCTCATGATGGTTTCTCTGCTAGCTTTTGCCTCCATCTCATGGACATTTATAGTCTCTTCAAGAGTAACAATTTGTCCTTTCATGACTGCATTTTCTTTGCACAGCTCTCTAAGCTGAAGAGAAAGCAATTACAGCTGTCCTATAAAAATTAATAATTTCATACACTTTCTCTTAGCAACTCATGATCTACGCCCCAGGGACTGCATGAACATATAAAAACAGTAAAAACACTTTCTCCATGGACTGAAAAGATCACATTTTCAAAGGGAGCCTCTAAACACTGTTGTTAGGTGCAGACCCAGTGGTCAAATTAAAATTATTCAAAAGGTGTCCACAAGGCCAGGATGACAAGAAGTAAGCCGAAAGCTTCCTGACAGACCACACACACACATCAGCAAGCCTCGGGCTGATAAAATCCCCAGGCGGGGTGAAGCTCTACAGAATCTATAAACAGGAGTCAAATCTGGGGAGTTGTATTCAGCCCACTCCACTGGTGCCTATTGCACACAAGGCACTACCTGGCACTGGGGGAAATACAGAGAAGGAGGAAGGACAATTTTTTTTAATATCCTTCTAATTTATATAAGCACAGAAAAATTCTGAATAACATGCTCAAAGAGTGATTGTCACTAGGGGCTAGAATTAGCAGGACTTTTTGCTTTCTATGTTGTGTATTGGAATAATTTCCTGGGAGCATTTGGAAGATTTATAAGCTCCACAAGGAGGGAAAAGAAAAGCAGCCAGTCTCCTTGACCTCAAGGCTCACCTATAGGGCCATGTGGACACCTACAAGAAGACTGGAAACCCCACATGACAGGGTCATCATTTGAGTTGTCACTGTCTGTGGAAGTGACTTCTTTTAGCCTCAGCACACTGTCAGCGTGGCTCCCTGCTCCCAGCTCAGCACCGGTCCCTCTCTCCTGTTTTCCCTGCATTGGCTGCTCGCTCACCAATGTCCTTCAAAAGTCCCCACCGCAGGGTGGCGCTCCTCAGCCAGTCTGCCTAAAGCAGCACCCCAGCCTCTGACCTGCTTCTCTCTCTGTCCCCGCACCCTCATTTGTTTTCCTTCATTGCACATTTTATGACATGGAATGACGTTAGATGGTTATTTATTTCTCCACCATCTTTACCCGATGATCATGAAAGCTTGATAAGAGCATAGACACAGTCTTGTCTCAGTCACTGTGACATCCCAGCATCTAGCATATGGTGAGCCCTCACTAGATATTTGGGAAATGAATGAATGAATACCGAATCAATGAGTAGGAATATCTCTTTTTCCACCATGGTTCCTTGGGAGTGTGTGTGCATGTTTATGGGGACACATAAAACTGAAGGAATGGCTTTGAAATTGGAGCAATTTTGCTCCACTTCTCTGAGGAACCCCGAATGAGGCTGCAGTCCTGATCAAGACAGTGACTTCCTGATCTTGGCCAATGACGCTTTTTTTTTAAGACAGGCACCTGCTCAGATGGTTGGGGCGCTAAAACTCCAGAGTCCTACTACTTGTTTTGAAATATAGGCTCTATTTTTATTCACGTCCAACAGATTAGGAGACAGCTGCCATTGAAAAGATAGTTTGTTACTCACAATTCCCAGGAGGAGAGGGCATGCCACATCATGCAGGGGCCCATGGGGAAGGACCAGGGTCAGTCAGGAGGCAGAGGGAGTAGGAGAAATGTGGGCAAAATGCTTTATTGTGGTCTCCATGGCAAGGAATGGGCAAGGCAGGGTAAGCAGGCTTAGCAATGTCTGGCTTGAATAGTTCAGTGGCTCTGGGATGTAGGGACTGTCCAGAGCTGTCTGGCATTTGGTCCTGGAGTGATTAGGGCAGCGGGATAGCGGTCCAGGAGTGTAAGAGACAGATACGGGAGGTGGCTGGGGAGTAGGCTCTGGGCTGGTTAGTTTGCATATAAAAGCCATGTCCCCAGATGAGTCATTTACTATGTCTGAGTATTGGCTGATTCTGGGAGGGGCAGTCTCTCCTGGGTCAGCAAGGCCCCAGATGTCAAAGCATTAGAAATAGAGAAAATAAAAGGGCATGATTAATACAGGATAAACACCAACATTAGCACCTAGAGATTGGCTCTGATGGAGGAAAGCATGTGGTAAAAAAGGAGCTTTTGGATTCCCTTTTCTTTTCCCCACCGCTTGGCTTGAAAGATAATCCCCCAAACCACACCGTGAAGTGGACTTTTACAGCAAGCTCCTGGTCCCCTGTCAGCCATAGACAGGAGGAGGAGGTACATCAGCTCCCATGAGGGCGTCAGGCGGACCATAGGCCTGAGCTATCAAAACCCATCAGTGGGGCCAGCCCCGTGGCTCACTCGGGAGAGTGCGGCGCTGGTAGTGCCGAGGCCATGGGTTTGGATCCTATATAGGGATGGCCGGTGCGTTCATTGGCTGAGCGTGGTGCTGACAACACCAAGCCAAGGGTTGCGATCCCCTTACCAGTTAAAAAAAAAAAAAAAACCATCAGTGAAGTGGTGACAGTCACCTTTGTAGCCCATGAATATGCATAACCAATAAAATCTTTTAAAAATTAAAAAAAAAATTTTAAAAACCCACCAATAAAGTGTAATACTTCCTAAAGTAAAGTGAAACCATCTTGCAGCTTTCAGAGAGGACACTGGGGAAGCTTACTGATAGACAACTGAGCAGTAGCTTCTAAGAATGGCTGCATGGAAATCTCTCAGGAAGGGAGGCTCAGAG
Organism: Galeopterus variegatus; assembly: GCF_000696425.1. Taxonomy (NCBI): domain Eukaryota; kingdom Metazoa; phylum Chordata; class Mammalia; order Dermoptera; family Cynocephalidae; genus Galeopterus; species Galeopterus variegatus. The sequence continues at coordinate 11,321 of NW_007727251.1, forward strand.
AGGTGACACGGTTTGTCCCAGGTCACACAGCTAATTAATGCTATACTTGGGCTGCTGTCCCATTCACCTGCCACCCCCAGACTCAACCACAGCACTTCCTTTCATGCCATGTGCCAGAATGATCACTATATTTATAGTCTTTTTAATCTGCATTCAAACACCTTTAAAATTAAATCTTCTTCAGGCAGCTTTTCATTCGTCTTGTCTGGATCCAAGCAGTCGCAAAGGTGCGTTAGAAATTCCTCCTGTTTCCTGCAGTTCTCTGAGACTTGTTTCTTATTCTC
>NW_007727251.1:12289-13936 GCF_000696425.1 Galeopterus variegatus
AAAATGTATAACAATAGAAAACTGACATCAATATATCTCTGAGTTTTATTTTCAACATTTGAAAGGGAATACTTATTCAGTCTTTTGGACTCATGAAGGCACAGTTAATGCAATGGCTCTGACTGATTTGCATATATGATCCTATACATTAGACCCAAGATTTCAATCTTACTTCTCCATTCCAAAGGTCTCTAAAGTACATCCACATCTATTTGCATTTCACTTGACCCAACAAAGTTCCAGGAATCTACCCTAAGGACATAATCACATAAATGTGAAAATATGAATGCACGTGGATATTCACTGCAGTTTGGTTTATAGTAAATTTTTTAATGGAACTAACCGATGTGCATAAATGGAACAACAGTAAAAGGAGTTGGTTGAGTAAATTACAATATTTCAGGCAATGGAACATAATGAGCTGTTAAAAATGATATACTGAATAACTTTTTAAAAATCTGCAACATATTAGCCAATAAAAATAGTATATTACATGATGTTATTTGTGTACAACTATCTGAAAATCTGTTGAAAAAAAGGTTAATTATAGCTTTCTGTAATCACAAAGTTTTGTATAATTTTTAATTTCTTCTTGGCGTTTTTCTGCATAAAAAATTTATAATAAATATACATTTGTATTACTGATTTATTTAATAAATACTTATTGAGCACCTACTGTGTGCCAGGTCCTATTAAAAATGCTAAAGTTACAGTAGTAAACAAAACACAAAAAAATCCTTACCCTCGTGGAGTTTACATTCTAATTGTAAAGACAAACAATAATCAAAATATTAATAAATATGAAATATACAGTATGGTATAAAAAGGACTGGAAAGAAAAATTAAGCAGAAAGGGGGGTGAAAATATTGGGGGGTTAAAGTTTAGATGTGCTGCTCATGAAAGACCTCACTGAGAAAGTGCCTCCTGAGTGAAGACCTAAAGGCAGCAAGGGCGGCCGGCAATGCCTGGGGAAGAGATGAGCAAACACAAAGGTTCTGAGACAGGGTTGCGCCTGTCAGGTTCAAGGGGCAGAATGAAGCCAGTGAGCTAGAATGGAAAGAATAAGGGAGCGAATGGTAGCCAAACAGGTTAGGTGTGCCTTTTAGGTCACAGAAAACACTTTGTCTTTACCCTGAGTGAGAAGAGAAGTCACTGAAGAGCTCTGAGCTGAGGACTGAGATCATCTAATTAGTGTTTTAACAGAATCACTTGAGCTGCAGGGGGTACAGACAGAAGGAGGAAAACCACTGCTATGGACTGTGTTTGTGTCCCACCAGAATTTGTCTGTTGAAACCCTAATCCTCAGTGTGATGGTATTTGGAGGTGGGTTTTTTGGGAGGTGATTAGGTCATGAGAATGGAGCCCTCATGGATAGGATTAGTGCCCTCATAGAAGAGGCATGAGAGATTTGATCTCTCTCCATGTGTGGATACAGCAAGAAGGTATTCATCTGCATACCAGGAAGAGCACCCTCATCAGGAACAGAATCAGCTGACACTTTGATCTTGGACTTTCCAACCTCCAGAACTGGGGAATGGGATAAATTTCTGTTGTTTAAGCCAGCCAGTCTGCAGTATTTTTGTTACAGCAGCCAAAACTGGCTAAAACAGAAATTGGTACCAGGAGTGGGTACCAAAGTGGTACTA
>NW_007727251.1:14586-17192 GCF_000696425.1 Galeopterus variegatus
ACAGCAGCCAAAACTGGCTAAAACAGAAATTGGTACCAGGAGTGGGTACCAAAGTGGTACTAGTGGGCTGCTTGTATTAGTCCATTTCTGTTGCTTATAACAACAAAATGCACAGAACTGGGTAATTTGTAAGAAAACAATATCTATTGCTCACAGTTTCAGAGGCTGGGAAGTCCAAAGTCCAGGGAATGCATCTGGTGAGGGTCTTCTTTGGTGGTGGCTTTACAGCACTGCAGGGTCTCACATGGCAGAAAATGGCAGAGCAGAGAGAGAGAGAGTTCCTCACATACTTTCCTTTTAAAGCCCTCAGAACTATACCCCTGACCACGATTATTAATCCATTCACTACGGCATCATCCTACAGTCTAATCACCTCTTCAAAGCCCCACCTTTCAATTACCATAATAGGATTTCAGTTATAGCAGAGATTTAATAAGCTTCAACAAGGCTGGGGGTGTGAGGGGCATACAATCTACAGCACTGCTGTAACAAACACCTAGTGCAATTACCTAGATGACAGACGATAGTGGCTTGGGCCAAGTTAGTGGCAATAAAGGTGACATTGTAAAGCAGTTGGAATTTAGATTTATTTTGAAGATAGATACAATGGGATTCACTGAAGAACCAGACATGGAGTGTGAAAGAGAAAGAGAAACAACAATGATATCAAGATTTTTGATCTGATCAACTAGAATAATGGAATTACCATGAAATGAGATGAAGAAAAGTGCAGGAAGATTTTGTGGGAACACAAGGAGCTCAACTGTGATCAATGCTGCTGACAGGTCAAGTAAGATAAGACTGACCATCACTGTGACCTTAATAAGTGGTGTCAGGGGAGCAGATTCAAGGGAGAGGGGAGAGGAGGGAAATTGGGGACCGTGAGTATGCATTTAAGGAGTTTTGCTGTAAACGGAAGGAGAGAAAGAGGACAAGAGCTGGAAGTGTTGGGTTATTTTTTTAAAGATGGAGTAAGTAAAATAAATATCAAGTGTCTTATTAATAAAGATATTTAGGTCATATGTACAATTTTTAAATACATTTTGGAAACAACTAGTTCCCAATTTTGCCTCAATAACCACCTCTTGTCAGAACTAAGTGTGGAAAACCTAGGTTGGATGAGTTCTCTACATAAGGTGGCAATAAAACCTAACGAGAAGTGCTTCGGGTGGTCTGGAACGGCATGGCTTCTGGAGTATTTCTATAACTAGCTTCTGAATAAATGCTTCCTTCTGTGCACTACTCTACCACCTCAGAGTTAAGCCACTACTTAGAGGAAGTCTCGCTAATTGTGTATATAAACACTTAGAGCCCTCGTGGATAGGACATAAACATGCTTAGGGTGATGCTGTGTGTGTTCAGACTCTGGATGACAAGTGTAAATGAGCTTGGGACAGTTATTCAAATATCCAAAGAAATTTGAGATCAATAATTTTTTTTTTCAAATAGAGATCCAAATAATACAAAATGCCAGTACATTCAAACACATATCCTGCTAAATATCCTGACCTAAATACTATCAGAAGGTAGTATTTTAACAGTAGCTAAGCTGAGAAATGTATTGCAGTATCCTTACTGTAATTTTTCGTCTAGTTCTCCAACTTTTTTCTTTAATTCCTGGTTCTCCTTGATTGCAGTGTGGGCTGTGATTTCTGTCCTGATTTTAGAAGTGGAAAGTGCTGCTGATTCTTCTTCTAGCTCCTGAACTCTGTCTCTCAAAGAGGTGAGAAGAGACGATTTTCTGGCATTGTTTTCTTTGTAGCTCTCCATTTCAGCTTTCAACTCGTGACAAGAGATTTCTTTAGAAAGCATCTTGGATTGGAGGTCTCGAAGCTGACATGGAAAAGAAGTTTTAAAAAGCGGGGGGGAGGAAGGAAGTTTACAGTATAAGTTTGAAGTAACTTTAAGAAGCCCAAAACCATAATTTAAATTTTCACTTATTTATGACTTAATCCAACTTTATTGTGTTTTTTTCATATTTTATCTGTGGTATCAAATGGGAAATTATGCCTAAATAATGGACTTCATATTCTGTCTTTTTCAAAACCAGTTGAGCAATGTCTTATGTTGACTTAGTCTCACTGAAGAGACATTTGTGGTGTATGTTGCAAAAAGCAATAAAATATTTTGCGATGGTAACCTATTTTCTAAATCCATATTGCTGCTATTGCTGCTGATACACATTATAACACTGAACCTACAAGCCACACTATTGTGATTTCATGACCATAACGGTTTCCCAAGTAAATACAAACTATTTAATATATTACTATATTTCCCCTACTTGCCTTCTGGACCCTAACTGTGGGTGAAAAAGAAAAATAATATTCCAATTTCTGGGGAAAATACCGGAGAAAAGGAAAATCCTTACAGGATTTATACAAAGGAAACATTTTAACTTTTTTGAATTCTGTGACATCAAAATGCTGAACAATGTATGTGCCCTATTGCGTTAAGATGTCAGGTCTTCCCTATAAGAAAACTTTCTAAATGCACATTCTTTTTTGGAACTGTGAATGTGCATGCATACATTTATTCTCACACTCACACACACACACACACACGCACACACACATGATCAACTCAACTTGGCTGTGGGATTTGGA
>NW_007727251.1:17924-44564 GCF_000696425.1 Galeopterus variegatus
CACACACACACACACACACGCACACACACATGATCAACTCAACTTGGCTGTGGGATTTGGAAGGCTTAATGAGAACTTACAGGCCAGTTTAGGACTCCTTGGGGCTGCCCAGCTATGAGCAGAATGAGTTTAGAGAACCTCTCTCAGAAACTACACTACAGACCTGGGCTAGCCTAGAAGACAAATGGATCCCAATCATCTTCCTAGAATTTCCCCAGCCAATTGGAACTACCACAGGCAAGGGATTCAGAATTCCCTCCTAGAAGCTCCAGATTGTGAGCAATCCACATGAAAGGAAGATATTCTGAGAAATGCTGAAAGTTCTCCAAGGCCCGAGCAGCCTCAACCCAAAGTCCTCAGGTGCCCCCAGATGTCTCAAGGTTGTAGAGCTCCCCTGAGACCTAAATCCAGCCCAAGCCACTTTATTTTGCAGCACAGCAAACACATAACCTTTCAGAACTTCCAGGGGAGAGGCACACAATAAGAGTGAGTATAAACTTTGCCAGAAAAATTAAGTCTGTTCCTACTGTCCTACTTCTAATCACCTCTAAGCTCTGCTTCACTTTTATAAGCTTAAAAGGCCCATTTCTGAGTGATAAAGTTGCATAATCTTACCTCAGACTGAGCACATTCAAATTTGACCAAAGTTGCTGCAAGTTCACTTCGAGCATTTTCAGCCACATTTCGATAGTGGTTTAATTGCTCCCGAGTGACTGGGACTTCCAAAAGATGATTGTAAGTTTCCTGGTAAAGTTCCCCCAAAAGGCAAAATATAAAGAAGACTGTTAAACAATCTTTTCTGTGCAGCTGCACAAAGCAAGATTAAAGACAGAGCATTCTTTGTATTCCAAATGTGTCAAAAATGCTACCCAGAGAAGTACTGTGTTCAGATCATTTCCTTCCCATTCTCAAAGTTCAAATGGAGACAGGAGACAGTCCAGGAGCAAACGATGTGCTACCCCAGAATTGTAGTGAGATGAGATCTGGCATTTAAGAATTGGCTTTTGCCACTTTGGAGACTTTCTTTGCACCCAACTCAAATGCTATTTGACATCTGCCCACAACCAAGAGAGCCAACAAAGAGCTATCAGAAGAGAAGAAATGTTACATCCCATGTTTTATTGTCCTTCTGTTTCCGGACTACAAAGATGACCAGCTCATCTCTTGTCTGTTGAATGAAGTGTCTTGTTTGTTTATCAAAGAGATCATATGACTTAAGCGAAAAAGGCTGCCCCTACATAATTATTCACTATGCCTTTTACTCTCAGTCTCATAACCTCTCTTGGGGTCATGAAGGTGAGTCACATGAATGCATGAGACTGAGTGGTGCATTGACAGCCCTGCCCCATCTAGAAGGGAACAGCTCTCAGAACAACCTCACTGAGGTTGCCATATAGATCCCAGTCTGGCCAAATCATTCCAATTTTCAAGACAAGCCATATACCCAGACTTACTGAAGTAAAAATTTCTAGTTTTTGCAGCTTTACAACTGATTTAATGTTTAAAAAGGAAGCACACATGAGCCAAATAAACACACCTGCAGAGCAGATTTGGTGGGTTTGTCCTGTGCAGCATAGTCTGTAACCTCTGGTCCTGTTTCTGTCCTACTCATGCCTTACACCTGCCTCCTTCAAGAGTGATTCCTTAGCTTGGACAGATATCTCTACCCACCTCTATGGAGTTTCCAGGGCCTGTGGTCTTTGTGAAAGACGTACAAGAAAGCCATTCATTTTTGAAGGAATATGAAAGACGTCACATAAAGGAGGATTTCCTGGAATATCTAAGTGGCCTCAGGGAACACACCAGTAAAACCCATTTATGACTGCCAGAGACTACTCAGCTGCCAGTGACTGCTGTTTGATATACTCACAAATGTGAAAGTCATCTTAAAGCCCTTAACTTTACAACAAGCGTTGTCATCACTAGTGTGTTTCAATCCACAAAATTCCAAACAAAACCTTCAGAGCACTTAGTAACTGCCAGTGTTTGCCAATCAAAACACAACCAAGAAGATGGTAGATATGTACTCCTGGGGAGAAGGCATAAAAAGTTTAACCGAATCTCATTAGAGAACCACATCCTGTTCAGATTTAATATTCAGAAAGGGCTTCTCCACCCTGACCACCACAGCCAGACTTTCTAAATGAGGCCATGTGATCATGTAGGTCACTTATGAGAGGTTTGAATTGTACTATGTATGCTACACCATATTTTAAAATTCATTAGGAAAATAAGTTCCCCAGTGGCCATGATTATTTTTTTCAATGACTAACATCTTTTTCTTAGGAAGTATGTAGTCATACCATTATTTTATATCTCCTTCTTATGGAAAAATATTGCTTCCATTGAATGTAATATTAAGAGTCAGACAAGACAGTTCAGAGATGACCCTTCATTTTGAGAAATGTCTGTTAAGGTCTTTTCCCCATTTTTAATCAGCTTACTTGGTTTTTTGCTGTTGAGTTGCTTAAGTTCCTTGTACGTTCTGCACGCCCATGTTTATTGCAGCACTATTCACAATAGCCAGGATATGGAATCAACCCAAAGGATCAACAACAGATGAATGGATTTTTTTAAAAGTGATATATATATATAATATGTGAGATATATATATATATATATCACACAATAGAATACTATTAAGCCATTAAAAAAATGAAATCCTGTTATTTGTTACAACATGGATGGACCTGGAGGACATCATGTTAAGTGAAATAAGCCAGACACAGAAAGATAAATAGTGCATGATCTCACTCATGAGTGAAATCTTAAAATATATATATATATATCATAGAAGCAGAGAGTAGAACAGTGGTTACCAGAGACTGGGGAGGAGNATATATATATATATCATAGAAGCAGAGAGTAGAACAGTGGTTACCAGAGACTGGGGAGGAGGAAGGGAGACAAGAGGATGGAGAGAGTTTGGTCAACGGGCACAAAGTTACAGTGGGATAGAAAACATAAGTTCTGGTGTTCTGTTGCACAGTAGGGTGATGATGGTTAACAGGAAGGTATTGTATATTACCAAATAGCTAGAGGAAAGGCTTTTGAATGTTCTCATAAGTACATGAGATGATGGACACACTAAATATCTTGATTTTGATCATTATACAACATATATCTATATCAAAACATCAAATTGTACCCCATAAACATGTGCAATTACGATGTGTCAGTTTTTTAAATTAATTAATTATTTTTAAAATGGTCCTTTGTTGTAGGAGGTTACAACCTCCTACAGTAGCAAAACATTAGCATCTTCAAATGTTCATGCGTGAAAGAAACTATACATTAAGATACCATTACCTTGACACTGAAACAGAGCCTACGTTAGGAGGACTCTTGATTACTGGTTTTAGAAGACAGTTACTAGAACTAAATCACCCTTCACAGTCCAGCAGACTGGAGGTTACTCAACCACTAATATTTATTGAAAGCCTACTCCGGGTCAGGTGCTGAGCTTACAGTCTAATAAGGGAAAGACCATTTATCAAACAACCACACTAATGATTGCATAATTACAAACTGAAATAAATTCAAGGAAAGAAAAAAAGCAGATAACAAAGGAAACTGATTTAAGATTAGGGAGGTAGAAGGAAGGAGTTCTCTAAAGATGTGACGATTAAGTGGGAATTAAATAGCCAAGAGGTATTGAAGCAGAAGCAGCATGGCTCATTCAAATAGCAAAATGTCCATGCAAGGGCCCTGTGGCAGGACTACATCCCCTGTGGGAAAAAAAGCAGATGAATAGCAGCAGCAGGGCTTGAAAGACAGCTCTGAGCTCATTAATACAGTTTAGTGTCTGGTAGGGCTTCTTTTTCAGAATATTGATGACTATTCTTACTTGTTCATTTTACCATATGAAATGGAGAATCAGTTCGTCAAATTCCAAAATATCCTGTGGATATTGTTATCAGGATTACGTTAATTGTATAAATAAACTGATGGTTCTTTTTTGTTGGTATTGTACATGAGGTCTACATAATTCTGTATAGTAAATATGTACCTTGATACCTTTTTTGATATTTCTTATTGTTTGAAATAGTTTTCAATTGATTCTCCTCGATTTTACTCTGTAAACATTCAAATCATCTGTAAATAAGGATAATTCCACCTCCTCCTTTCCAATCTTCAAGCCTCTTTTTTTTTTNTCCTTGTACGTTCTGCACGCCCATGTTTATTGCAGCACTATTCACAATAGCCAGGATATGGTATCAACCCAAAGGTTCAATAACAGATGAATGGATTTTTTAAAAAGTGATATATATATATATATATGTGTGTGAGAGATATATATATATAATATGTGAGATATATATATATATATATATCACACAAATATGTGAGATATATATATATATCACACAAATATGTGAGATATATATATATATATATATATATATCACACAATAGAATACTATTAAGCCATTAAAAAAATGAAATCCTGTTATTTGTTACAACATGGATGGACCTGGAGGACATCATGTTAAATGAAATAAGCCAGACACAGAAAGATAAATAGTGCATGATCTCACTCATGAGTGAAATCTTAAAATATATATATATATCATAATGCAGTATGACCTCACCTTTGACCTAAGTTGTTTAAGTGCCTTGTTGTTGTTGTGGCTTTTTGTTTTCTGCATTTGTTGCTGAGTTCTTTATTGCATCGTGCTCAGAGAATATTGTCTGCCTTTAGGGCTGATATTCCCTGATGTACTGGTTTTAGAAGACAGTTACTAGAACTAAATCACCCTTCACAGTCCAGCAGACTGGAGGTTACTCAACCACTAATATTTATTGAAAGCCTACTCCGGGTCAGGTGCTGAGCTTACAGTCTAATAAGGGAAAGACCATTTATCAAACAACCACACTAATGATTGCATAATTACAAACTGAAATAAATTCAAGGAAAGAAAAAAAGCAGATAACAAAGGAAACTGATTTAAGATTAGGGAGGTAGAAGGAAGGAGTTCTCTAAAGATGTGACGATTAAGTGGGAATTAAATAGCCAAGAGGTATTGAAGCAGAAGCAGCATGGCTCATTCAAATAGCAAAATGTCCATGCAAGGGCCCTGTGGCAGGACTACATCCCCTGTGGGAAAAAAAGCAGATGAATAGCAGCAGCAGGGCTTGAAAGACAGCTCTGAGCTCATTAATACAGTTTAGTGTCTGGTAGGGCTTCTTTTTCAGAATATTGATGACTATTCTTACTTGTTCATTTTACCATATGAAATGGAGAATCAGTTCGTCAAATTCCAAAATATCCTGTGGATATTGTTATCAGGATTACGTTAATTGTATAAATAAACTGATGGTTCTTTTTTGTTGGTATTGTACATGAGGTCTACATAATTCTGTATAGTAAATATGTACCTTGATACCTTTTTTGATATTTCTTATTGTTTGAAATAGTTTTCAATTGATTCTCCTCGATTTTACTCTGTAAACATTCAAATCATCTGTAAATAAGGATAATTCCACCTCCTCCTTTCCAATCTTCAAGCCTCTTTTTTTTTTCTTAACTAATTGTATTGGTTAACAGCCCCTCAACATTGTTAAACAGTAATAGCAATAATGGATGAACATTTGGTCTTGTTTCTACCTTTCATGAGAATTTATTTGTATTTTCCCACTAAGCATAATAGTCAATTTTGAGATGAGGTAGATGCATTTTATTGTGTTAAGGAGGTAGCCATCTATATCTATTTTAATAAGAGTTTTTTTTAATCAAGAATGAATTTTTATCAAATGTTTTTTGACCTCAATAAAGATAATGATTTTTCTCCCATGATCTACTAATAAAGGACATCGTGTTAATAGCTTTTCTGTTTTCTAATATTTAATCTTGGTATAGGCAGAATAATGCCTTCCTCACCTGTAAATATGTTATGTTACATGGTGTATTCGTTTCCTAGGAAATTTGGTGCAACAAACTTCCACAAAGTGAAACTTAGAACAACAGAAATTTATCCTCTCATGTTGTGGAGTCTAGAAATCCAAAATTAAGACGTCAGCAGGCATGCTCTCTGAACGCTCTCGGGAAGAATCTGTTCCACTCTCTTCTCTTAGCTAACGGTGCTGCCAGCAATCCTTAGCATTCCTTGGTTTACAGACTCATCACTCCAATCTCTACCTCCCTTGTCAAATAACATTCTCCCTTATGTCTCTGTCTCTGTGTCTCTCTTTTCTTTTTTTTATAAGGACGCCAGTAATGTTGGATTAGGGTCCACGACCATGCAGTATGACCTCACCTTTGACCTAAGTTGTTTAAGTGCCTTGTTGTTGTTGTGGCTTTTTGTTTTCTGCATTTGTTGCTGAGTTCTTTATTGCATCGTGCTCAGAGAATATTGTCTGCCTTTAGGGCTGATATTCCCTGATGCACATCAGTGTGGCTGACCAGTCTCTGTTCAGAATTGGGTCCATTTGGTGCCCTTGCTGTACTAGTTGTTACATATTTGACCATCATCCTGGTCTGTATTATTTCTACTTCAAAGCATTTATTGAGGTTTTTGTAAATACTCGATTTTATGAATATCCCATGAGCAATTAAAAGAAGGTGAATTCTCTGTCTTTAGAGTTTGGAATTCAATATATATATCAATTAGATCTACTTTATTAATTATTTAATTAGGCATTTCTATCCCTGCTTAATTTCTATCCTTTTAGTCTATCGTGAATTGAGAGGTCAGTTAAAGCCTCCTATTACTAATGTCATCGTGTGTCACCTTGTAGCAATTGTATTCTTGCTTTGCCAATGTTTATTCTATTTTACTTGGTGCAAAGTTACACCTGTGCTTAATCTCTTTTGCATGTGTCCCGTTTCGTTTGTTTTCTTCCTATTCTGTTTTAATTCTTTTTCTCCACTTCATTTTCCTTGTTCTCTTTCTTCTCTATGCCTGCCTGTCTCCATGGGTACCTTTGGTTTTGCTATTCTTTCTGTTATTTTCCGTCGCTTTCTCTGTTTCTTTTCTGAGCTCTGCCAGATCATGCTTCATCTCCTCTTCTCGCCTTGCCATATCTTCCTTGAGGTCCTGCATCTCTGCTTTCTGAATGCATTTCATGTAAGTGTTGGCTGTATTCAATTGTTTTCATTCATGACGAGATGTTTGGTCACAGTTTTTACTTGCTCCATAGCAAATTCTCTGGTAGATGTTTGATGGAGTTTGGATGTGTCGTCCCCTCCAAAACTCATGTGGAAATTTGATCCCCAATGTGGCAGTGCTGGAAACTGTTTGAGTCATGGGGGCGGATCCCTCATGAATGGAGTAATGCTCTCCCTGGGGGAGGAGAGGTAGTGAGTGAGTTCTCGCTCTATTAGTTCACACGAGAGCTGGTTGTTTAATAGACCCTGGCACCTTCTCTCTCTCTCTTGCTCCCTCTCGCCATGTGATCTGCTTGTACCCACCAGCTGCTGCCACTTTCCACCATGAGTAGAAGCAGCCACCATGAGGACCATGCCAGATGCAGCTGTCCCAGAATCGTAAGCCAAATAAACCTCTTTTCCTTATAAATTACCCAGTCTCAGGTATTCTGTTATAGCAACACAAAACGGACTAAAACAATGTTCTTCATCTGTCATACTTTCCCTATTCCTGTTCTCATTTATTGTTGTTGTTGTATCCTTAATTACCCACTAGGATCTGACTTTTACTAGACCAGCTATGTGGAAGAGGTTTGTGTGCATGCAGGGATGGGAGAGTAGAGTCGGGTTTCAGCCAAGCAGGAATTTCCTGAAGACACAGGGTTTTTGTGTTCAATTTCATGTGACCTACATATCATTCCAGCCAATGGAGAGAAACACCTGGGGGTTATCACAATGCAGACTCTCCACACGCCCGCAGCTGCAGAGCTTGTTACACATCTGGCTGGCAGTGTGATTTTTATTTAACCCTCCTTCTGCTACTTTTTGGAACTGATTAGGTGTAGAGAAACTCATACTGCTAGTCCACACACCTCCATCTTCTGTTTCAAACAAGAAAATTCAACTTCACTCCCCTGAGTTTGCCGCTCGCCTTTGAAAAACAAACTTTCCTAGCCCTTCCTGCTGGCAGCAGTTGTGGCGCTTCCCACGTGCTCTTCCACTCAATGGCCCCCCACCCACCCCCGCTTCGGGGAGGCCTTCCATTTATTCTGCATTTTGGGATTTCAGCCATCTCTTCGACATGTCAAAAATGACATTTGTTTCTCATTGTCTTTGCTGTTTCTGGCTAATTTTCAGGAATAGAAGGGAGAAATGCTAGCTGATCCCACCATTTCCAAACTAGAAGTACCCACATAGACAATTTTTTAAACTTAATAAACTTTGGTGATGAATGAGGGTTCTCCAGAGATACAGAACCAATAGGATGTGTATACCAATACATGAGAGAAGATTTATTAGGGGTATTGGCTCACATGCTTGTGAAGGCTGAGAAGTCTCATGACAGGCCATCTGCAAACTGGGTGCTGGTGGTGTGGCTCAGTCCAAGTCTGGAAGCCTCAGACCAGCGAAGCCCACGGTGAGATTCCCAGTCCAAGGCCAAAGGCCTGAGAGCCCAGTAGTGCTGCTGGTGTAAGTCCTGGAACCCAAAGGCTGAAGAGTGTCAAATTCTGACATCCAAGGACAGGAGAGAAGATCCCACACATAGAGCAAGAGATTCACCTTTTCCTCTGTTTTTGTGCTCTCTGGGATTCCCCGTGGATTGGATGGTGCCTGCCCACATTGCATGTTTCCCACACAGTCCACTCAGCCTCTCATGTTAATCTCTTCTGGAAACACTTTCATACACACACCCCAAAATAATGCTTTACCAGGTTTCTAGGTATTCCTTAATCTAGTCAAGTTGACACCTAAAATTAACCATCACAGGTGGCTTAGAGGCATTATATATTTTTTAAACTAAAAGCCCTTTTTAAAATTCTCATTCTGAAAAATATCTAAAACCATGTGATACTCATGCAGGAAATTAACAGAGAAACCAATAGAAAGCTCAGGAACAGTTTTTATTTTCTTATCCTCAGAAAAACTTAGTATATAAATCACAAATAGTGGAGAAAAAAATTTTGGTCAATTAATAGTGAAGTTAATTACTAATAAAAAAAAGAAAGGTGAGAGTTGTACTACACATTGTAAACCAAAATAAATTTAAATCAGACTTAAAGCACTGAATATAAAAAAAATCTTAAAAAGTACTATAAATTAATATTTATATTATTAAGAGAAGGACTTAGTCTTAGTCTGTTCAGGATGCTGCAACAAAATACCATAAACTTGGTGGCTTATAAACAACAGAAATTTTTTGCAAATGCTTTAACAGCTGATAAAATTTTACACTTTTAAAATTAATGTATTGTACTTGCACAAAATAGTTTTAAATTATATTTTAAAGAGCTCTCCCCTCAAAAACAATTTTTGTTTCTCACTGTTCTGGGGGTTGGGAAGTCCAAGATCAAGGTGCCAACAGATCCGGCATCTGGTGAGAGCATTCTTCCTGATACATGGCACCTTCTCACTGTGTCCTCAGATAGTAGAGGGGGCAAGGGAGCTTTTATAAGGAGCTTAATTCCACTCATGAGGGCTCCACCCTCATGATCTAATCATCTCCCAAAGGTCCCACCTCCTAATACAATCACCTTGGGGGTCAGGACTTCAGCATATGAATTTGGGGGGGATACAAACATTCAGACCACTGCAGACTTTCTAAGTATAAAAGCAATGGAAGAACATCAAAGAAGAAAAAGCAGATGACAACAAAATTTTAAAACTTCTATACATCAAATATATGTAAATAGAATTTAAAATGAAAGAATGAACTGGAAAAATATTTTCAAAAATAGTACAGAGTCAAAACCTTAATGTGCAAAGAGCCTACTCAAGCTCATTAGAAAACAGTGACCTAAGAGAAGAATTCTACAGGACAACTAACAATTATTGGAAAGACTATGAATGACTGATAAAATGAAAAATGCCCCATCTAATGGGTCATCGATTAAATACAAATTATAATATCAATGAGATATTAATTTTGATCTTTAAAACTAGTAATATTTTTTTTTCCTTTTTGTCTTTTTTCGTGTCCGGCAACGGATCGCAACCCTCAGTGTCGCGCCCGTACCGGACCGGGACCGGCAACGGGATCGCAACCCTCGGTGTTGCGCCCGCACCTCGCTCAGCCAGAGAGCGGGAACCGGTCTGTATGTGGGATCCGAACCCTCGGCGGGAGCGCCACCGCACTCCGAAGCGGCGCACTGTAGCAGTGCGCCACCGGGCCGGCCCTAAAACTAGTAATATTTTAAATATACTTAAGTACATTAAGAGATAGTTCTGTGAGAAAGACATGCTAACAAATGCACTGCTTGAAGAAAGATAAACTGGTACAAAATTTCCAAAAAGGAATTTGGCAATATGTATTAATGGACTTTAAAAATTAGTGCTATTTGTCCCAGTGAGTTTTCTTCTTGTAAACTTATCAAAAGAAAGGGAGAACCCATGGATTAATTACAAAGATATTCAGAAAGGCAATCCATAGCAAGATTTTCAAAAAATCTGCAATGGCAAAAATTTCCAAACAACAAGAGTTCAAAAATAGAAGAATGTCAACAGGAAGAAAAAAGAAGAAAAGTAAAATACATTCACACAATAAAATCATATTCAGTCATTTAAAATTACATTTTTGGAGAATCTTTAATGACATGGGAAAATACAATATGATTTTTAGTGAAAAAGACAAAATACAAAACAGTACATACCTTTTAATCCCACTGTGTAAAAAAATCTGTAGATTGAAAGACCAAAAAAAATTGTTTCATATGCATCAAAGGGTTAGAACCTAGAATGCTTTTTAAACATCTACAAATGAATAAGAAAACCACAAACAGCCCAATAGAAATAAATATATATATGTAAAGAAAAAAACAAAAACATGAAAAGATGCTCAACCTCCTTGATAATCAGGGAAATACAAATTAAAACAAAGACATGCCATTTTTATACCTCAGATTGGAAAACTAAGAGGTTTGATAATAGCAAGTGTTAGCAAAGTATAAGAAAATGGTTATTTTCATATGTAGCTGCCAGGAGTATAAAAATGGCTAAACACTTTGGATAGCCTACCAATTAGGTGTTATCCATTAACAACTTAAACATAAATACCCTCTGACCCAGCAACGCCATTTCTCAACCATTTCACACATGTGCATAAAGATGTGTATAGGATATTCATTATGCTGTTATTTGTAATAGCAACAAAAGAGGGAGGGTGTTGAAACAAGGTAAATTCCTGTTGACGGGGCAATTACTAAATACAGGCATTTTCATACTGTAGAATCCTATGCAACAGGTAGTATGAGATAGACCTGCACGGTTGGGCATAACAATGTCCCCAGGTTATATCACTGAACAATAAGATGGTGTAGATCCATTGTTTGACGTGCTTTTCCATAAAACACGTACAGGAGGAAAAGTACTATGTATTTTCTACAGATATATATAGAGATAAAAAAGAGAAAAAAGGTCTGACAGAACACACATCACCTGACAGCAGTACTTACCTCTCGGGGTGACACTAGAAGTAGAGCTGGGGGTCGGGGGGCAGGGGACAATGATTTAATTTTTTCAAGAAGGACTATTTGTTCAATTAAATATAATTTTAAGAAAACAAAAACAGTGGGAAAAAATGTTAACTGTGGTTATCTTTTGGTTATAAAATAGATTTTATTTTCTTCTTTATTATGTTTACAAATCCCTTATAATGACTGTGTATTACTTTCATAAGCAGAATAAACATCCTCTGAACATTAAAAAAATAATAATAATCACCCACCCTGCCATGCCATGTCTTTATGGAGAGCATAATAAAAGAAAACAACTGTAGATCGCATAGACTGGACCACATGCGAGAGCTGACATTTCAAGGGGTTTGTTCTCTTAATTAAGCCTTCCTGCAATTGGTAAAAAATTTTTTTTAATTCTTCAAGTATTAAACAATCTTGGTTTTAAAATAATTTTTTTACTCTATTCAAAATGGCAAGATTAAAAACCCATCCATTTGTCCCCACATGGGGACAATCTAAGTCATTAGGTACCTCTCGGCTAACCCATGAAGCAATTTTATATTAATTTTAGAGAGCCAACCACATATGATTGGATTCTGCTCCTGATATTATCATGGTAATGATTGAAATTGCTTCACAGGGTGGTTCATCGTCTCCTCAGGAAAAAGGATGGTTTCAAAGCTCAATGGCATAAAGCAAGGACAAGCTTATTCAGAATTTAGTACACGATGGGCCCAATTATCTGACCTCAGGGACAATGTCTTGGGCCAGTCTTGCTACGATGGTATTTACTTGTCCTATAATACCACGAACAAAAAAATAAGAAGAAAATCACTGCCTACCTCTGACACACAAAAGCTCCTAAATCCATTCCATGCCCATCTTTCCACCCCATAACCTTTGTTCCAGCATTATTCCATGCTGCAGGGCACCCTTACGTTACCGCAGCCTCTTCCATTATGGAATGTTCCCTTTATCTGCCCACGTGCCTTCCTCTGTCTCTCTCCCCCTTCCACCGCCCCCACCTCAAGCTTCCAGTGCTGCCTTTTCCAGAGCAATCTTTTCTAAGAAGCTCTCCCCTCTTCTCCGGCTTCTCCCCACCAAGCAAAGTTTCTTCCCTAATTTACAGTCCATAAATGAAGTTTTGCAAGTTGAACTTCTCCACCCTAACCATTCCTCCAGCCAATTGTTGACTATTCATCAGTTTTTCACCCCACTGGCAAGGACTTTTCTGACCTCTTGCTTTTCTTTCCTCTTCTATCTGCACTTGGTTTCTGGGCCTCACTAGTAGTGCCTGCAGGGCAGACTGTGGTAGGTGTGGGGTCCAGGAAATAAATTTGAGCATCTACATCTTAGCAGTTGTGGAAGAAGTTTTTGGAAGAAGATATGTCTGCATAAAACCAAATATTTTGAAACAGCTGATCATATTATTTTTCCATTATTTTCCCATTCGTTTTTTCTTAGGCATCAATCACTCTTATTCGCTTAAACACCCTTCTAATTCAATATCCCTCTTAAAAAGAATGCAGTATTCCAAAAAGTTCTTAATATTATTGCTCTACTAAAAGAAACTGAATTTTCTTTTCATTTGGTGAACAGGAGCTACAGTTAGAAGAACTTAGGTGCCAAAACCTTTTTGGGGGTTTGTGTTAAACACTAGTCCTGATGCAATTCTTAAATAAAAATTAAAAAACTAAAAACCATCACAAGGGCCGCCCCATGGCTCACTTGGGAGAGTGTGGTGCTGATAACACCCAGGCCACGGGTTCGGATCCTATATACGGATGGCTGGTTAGCTCACTGGCTGAGCGTGGTGCTGACAACACCAAGTCAAGGGTTAAGATCCCCTTACCCGGCATCCTTTAAAAAATAAAATAAAATAAATAAATAAATAAAAATCATCACAACTAACATGTACTGAGCCAGGAACTGTTCCCATTCACTCTTTACAATGACCCCATGAGTAGGGGCTGTTTTCATCCCCTCACCTAAAAATGAGGCAATAGACACACCTAAAAAGGAAATCATATTGCCAGATGGCAAACAACTAGTAGGAGACCTGGAAATAATGATTGCTTTTCTGTATATTTTATAAATAAGTTTAAAGTATGTTTAATGAATGGGCACGTGAAATGTCCCAGCCACCGCAGGGGCACCTTGGCATGTACCCTATGACCCACAATCCTACTTCTAATTCTGCATGACTGTTCATAGTCTGTAGTGTCCCCCAGTGGAGGAATTAGTAAACTGTGGCACATCCACAACATGGGAATGGAGAAAGCAATTAAAAGAACCAAACTAAATCTGTTAGAAGCAACATAGACAGATTTCAAAAACATACTGTTTTTAAAACAAACTAGAGAAAAAAACTAACAGTGTGATATCATTAATGTTTTAAAAGTACATGCTAAGCACAATAATACGTTTTCTATAGCTACAAGTATAAATGCAAAAAGTATTTTTTAATGGGCTGAAGGACACTCAGCAAACAAAATAACTCCCTCTGGAGAACGGGTAAAGAGGATCAAGATTAGAGGTGGTTGTCAAAGGTAACTCCCCCTTTACAAGCTTCTTCACTTGTAATATTCTAATTCTCAAAAGAAAGTGACTATAATTTTAAAATTGAAATTATTTTGTTAAGTAAGTAAAAGACAACTAAAATTATGTTTGAAGAGTCTAACTCAGTAGGTTCTCAATTTCGCATCCTAATAATCTTCCTGCACTACAGACTTCAGGAAACTGAATACTATGCTTGTGACTTTCTTATTGGCTGTGGAGACAACAGGAAACCCTGAACTTAAACCCCAGCGTGCACAAAGAAAGAGAAAGGAGAATCACTGAGTTCCAGCGATTCTTGGAATGCATTTGTTGTGCGAGGACAGTGTTTTGACTACATTTGGGACAGGAAATTCACTGTAAAAATAAGTGGAATACAAATAATGTCTTAGCCAAAATATTTAGAGTCTTCAAGGATTAAAAAAAGAATTCAATGATTTTAACATTTTTATTAACTGCAAAAAGATCCCCAGTTAGCAAAGGACATACCACATAGAAAAATGGTCTAAATAAACTGTGTTGCACTAAATCCCTGCTTTCTCTTCCAAGGTGGCTCTTACCTCTGCCCAAAGAAAACTCAATAAAAATGATGCTGCTTGATCGTTTCTAGCAGCCATTTCTTCTATTAGAAGGAATCTATAACATCCCAGCATACACAACCTCCCAACAGCAACAAAGCCTCCACAGTGGCCCATTTTGTACAAAAGGGAGAAGAAGGTTAAAAAAACATTAGCGACATGTAATCTCTCCTTGTTTCACTTTAGAAAGAAATCAAATAATTTTTAACCTTCCTGTAAGAATCCGTGCAAGGAGATAAAGAAAGACCCACAATTAAGTTTTTAGAATTATTTTTTCACTATTTTGCTTCCAGAATCAATAGGATTAAAGGCAGATTTCAAACCTTACACTGTAGTGCTTAGCAACTCTCATTACTTATCATGATAAGAAAGACCCACAATTAAGTTTTTAGAATTATTTTTTCACTATTTTGCTTCCAGAATCAATCGGATTAAAGGCAGATTTCAAACCTTACACTGGAGTGCTTAGCAACTCTCATTACTTATCATGAAGATCATAAGAATATCCTCAACACACTGTTTAGGACAGATGTGAGTAGACTCCTGTTTAGGAACCCCATCCTTTTAAAAGACTAAAACCCATCATCTCTTTATATCCAGAGCTCACCCTCTCTCCAAAAAAAAAAAAAAAGAGAGAGGGTAGAAGGAGGCATCTGGGGGGATCTAAGAAGGAATCAGAGGCCAATGAAGAAAATCAACTAATGGACGGTGTGTCCACCCTAACAGAAATCCTCCCACTCTTCCAATATTTACAGCTTGAAAGTCTTCCCAAGCCATTTTTCTCCTGCCCAGTTTTCTGTCGAGCTTGGCCATTCGGCGCTCCCCCTGGCCACGCTGCCATCTTTCAGCTCTCCTCTCACAACGTCTGCTTGTCCCTCACAGCTCCTAGCACAGGGTAAGGAATGCCTTCTATGTGACTAAGTGTTCGATGTCTCCCCCCTCAAAAGACTGGGGTGTTCACCAAGTCACATGTAGCACCGACTCAGGACCTCAGCATGTAAACGCTCAGTAATTCTCTGTAGAATGAAGTGGATGAACGTTTGCTCTTGGTTCTAATAGTCTAGTGCTCCTGTGTGAGTCACTCCACAGCCTCATCCCAGTCTCCTCTGCTCAAATGCCATCAGCCCCCAGAGCTGGCTGATTCCCGTTGAGCCCCAGCCCTCGGAGATGGGCCGGTGTGGGAAGCCCATAGATTCTGCCACCATGAAGAAGTAGTCTGCTGTACTCCATCTGAGCCTGCCCCTCTCCAGATGCATTAACAAATCAAAAACCACGGATGTATCACAAAACTCTCAGCTCTCACAGGAGAAAGGCTGTCTTCTTTTTTCTCCGTGGGTGTTCTGGACAATCTTCATGGCAGGACCATAAACTGAACACAAGTCCCCACCCTGCTAGTGTTTCCTGTAATGTTGGCTGTTTGCAAAAGGCCTAGATTTTAGATAATGACTTTAACTTCCATCCAAAGCTTCAGGTCTATCTCTAATCCAATGCCAAAACAAGAAAAAAATTAAAAGGAAGGAAGCAAATGGCAGTAAAGAAAAATTAAAGGAGGGGACATAAGAGGAAGCAAGTAAGTGTCACAGGTGTGCTGTAAGTGCTGTGCCCTTGCTAGAGGTGGGCCACATTTGACTTAGCTCTTCCAAGCAGACAAACATGAGTCACGCAATTCACTAGAAACCACAAGGTAAAGCAAACAAGTTGCTCGGCAACGGAACTGCGAGAAATCACGACAAATGTCAAACCCTGGAAACAATCCCATGGTGCAATGCCAAGCCCTTGTTTAGTAAAAGCACTTCTGTAACAGAGTCAAACAATGTAGTCCAAGCAGACATCTCTCTCAGGTTCTGGCTTTTCAAGGATAATTTTGAAACTAGAACACAAGGTGAATGAAATGCATATTCTTCAGCCAATCCTCTGTCATGTCACTTGACTACGTTAACTTGGTTCATATCAGAAACAATTTCCAGACCTTCTGTCCAGGTGTGAAGAAAGCATTCCTTGTCACCTCAGTCCAGCTTCCTGCTGAGCCCACTGAAATACGTCCTGCCAGGTGAGTGCAGAGGCCTCATGTGTCTAACCCCAACTCACCAAGCTCTCAAGGGTCTTACAGTCCAAGCCATAAAGATTTTAAGGCCTTTCAACACTAGGATTGGGGCTGGCCCGGTGGCGCACTGCTACAGTGCGCCGCTTGGGAGCAGAGCGGCGCTCCCGCCTAGGGTTCGGATCCCACATACAGACCGGTTCCCGCTCACTGGCTGAGCAAGGTGCGGACACAGCGCCGAGGGTTGCGATCCCGTTGCTGGTCCCGGTCTGGTACGGGCGCGACACTGAGGGTTGCGATCTGTTGCCAGTGACAAAAAGGAAAAAAAAAAAAAAAAAAAACCACTAGGATTAACAATGGCTCTGCCAAAGCTGTATCCAGACATAAAAGTTCACTGATGGGATAGGGCTCTGAGCTGTTCTCTCTTCCTTCAGTCGCCCTGTGTGCTGATCCAAACTTCTCGCTGCCACATGGCAGTCATTGTGAAATGCAGACCTCATCGATCCTTCCCCAACAACAAAAGCTGCCCACGGGAGACAAGGGAAGACTGAACTACTGAAAGTATGCAAATCTCTTCTTAATCAGCCAAAATCCGCATTTCCAGCATTTTCGCCACAGTGCTCAATATCTAGCCTAACCTCTCCTTGCATGAAAAAAATGCATCCAGACATGCCACGCAACTTTTCATGACCGTCTCGTGCTCAGGTGCGTTCCTCTTGCTCCCACGCTCCTCCTCCACTTAACAAAAGTCTGGGCCCAGTTCAAGAGCTGGAATCGGCTTTGCTGTGAAGCCTTCCCAGGACACCAGGGCAAGATTTCTTTTTTATTCCAAATACCACTCCTGCCCTCTTCCAAGGCAGCCAGGCAGTCTCGTATAACTTCGTATAATGTATGCTATACGAAGTTATTACGGATTAACAATGGCTCTGCCAAAGCTGTATCCAGACATAAAAGTTCACTGATGGGATAGGGCTCTGAGCTGTTCTCTCTTCCTTCAGTCGCCCTGTGTGCTGATCCAAACTTCTCGCTGCCACATGGCAGTCATTGTGAAATGCAGACCTCATCGATCCTTCCCCAACAACAAAAGCTGCCCACGGGAGACAAGGGAAGACTGAACTACTGAAAGTATGCAAATCTCTTCTTAATCAGCCAAAATCCGCATTTCCAGCATTTTCGCCACAGTGCTCAATATCTAGCCTAACCTCTCCTTGCATGAAAAAAATGCATCCAGACATGCCACGCAACTTTTCATGACCGTCTCGTGCTCAGGTGCGTTCCTCTTGCTCCCACGCTCCTCCTCCACTTAACAAAAGTCTGGGCCCAGTTCAAGAGCTGGAATCGGCTTTGCTGTGAAGCCTTCCCAGGACACCAGGGCAAGATTTCTTTTTTATTCCAAATACCACTCCTGCCCTCTTCCTCATCTTGTTTTACTTATCTTGGTTAATATTTTGCTGATTCTCTAATCAATAAAAAAAAAATAAGTGCCACTCACATTCCTATCAGTCAGAGACACCTCTGCTATATTTTAGTGCCTTTCTTTATAGTATTTTTCCTACACATATGTATATCATGTGCTTTTTAAAAAAAACATAACTGGGGTCCTACCATAACTACAACTTTATATCCTGTCTTCTTCACTTAATACTTTCGCAAGTATTCTTTTAAAATGTTAACATCTGCGGAATATTACATCACAAAGCTGTACTTTAATTTGACCACCTTCCCTCCATCAGACACTTCATTCTCTTTCCAGTTTATCACTATTACAAATCTATTAGAATTTCCAATTGTTTCCTTAGGAGAAATTCATGCAAGAGAAACTGGGTCAAAGTGAATAAAAATGTTAAAGGTTTTGGTACGAATTGCACATAAAGTAGCACTGATTTATACTCCCACCAATAATTCATTTTAAGTTTCATGGTGTTAGGGGTCGCTGCTTCATCGGTCCCTTCTCAGTATTTCTACACCTCCTTGAAGATACCTGTATTATAATATTCATCACATGAATAATAACAATAATAACATTAGTTATCATTTTTAAGGGCTTGATATATACAGACACAACATAAGCACGTTATGAACATTATTATATGCAATCCTTACAATGATTATTACAAAGAATGAGAACCTCAGGCTTGCCCAGTGACCCACGGGTGGCGAGCAGCAGAACCTGAATTCAAACCCACGAGTCCATCTGATCCTCACACCTGTGCTTTTATCCTGAGGTCTGCAAATGTTTTTACTTGTGGGATGGTTAATTTTAGGTGTCAACTTGACTAGATTAAGGAACACCTAGAAACCTGGTAAAGCTTTATTTGTGGATGTGTCTATGACTGTGTTTCCAGAGGAAATTAGCATGTGAGCCTGAGTAGATGGGTGGGAAAGATCTGCCCTCAACAGGGGCAAGAACCATCCAGTCCAGTGGAGTCCCAGAGAGAAACAGAGGGAAGGAGGACATCTCTCTTTCTACCCACTGCAGCTGGCACGCACTCTTCTCTCCTGTCTGTGGACATCAGAGCTCGAGACTCCGCAGCCTTTGGGTTCCAGGACTCATACCAGTGGCACGTCAGGGCTCTCCAGCCTTTGGCCTCAGACTGAGAATCACACCATCAGCTTCCCTGGTTGAGGCCTTTGTGTTTTTTTGAAGTATTTTTTGAAAACTTTTTGAATATTTTTGTTTATTTTATTTTATTTTTTTAAACTTTTTATTGTAACAGAGTTGATTGTAAATATCTGCAAGGTACAGAGTTGAATATCAAATACTTGTGTGCAATACATGATGCTCAAATCAGGATAATTAGTATGTTCACATTATACAATGTAATCATTTTTTGTGGCCCTTTACTAATTCCTCCTTTACCCCCCACTTCTTTGCACCTCTGGTAACCTCATTTCTGTTCTCTCTTTTTGAAAGTTCAATGTACTATTGTGATTGTTTTATCTTTCTTCCCTTCTTTTGTTTTGTTTTGTTTTGTTTTGTTTACTTTCTAGTTCCCACTTATGAGTGAGGACATGCAGTATTTCTCCTTCTGTGCCTGGCTTAGTTCACTTAACATGACTTTCTGTAAGATCATCCACGTTGCTGCTAATGGCAGTATTTCATTCTTTTTATGGCAGAGTAGTATTCCACTGTGTAGATATACCACATTTTCCTTATCCCGTCATCTGATGATAGACATTTAGGTTGCTTCCAACTCTTGGCTATTGTAAATAGAGCTGCAATAAACATGGGGGTGCAGGTATCCCTTCAACATGATGATTTCCATTCCTTAGGGTGTATACCCAGCAGCAGAATTGCTGGATCGTATGGCAGTTCTATCTGTAGTTGTCTGAGGAATTTCCATACCATTTTCCATAATGGCTGCACCAATTTACAGTCCCACCAGCAGTGTAGGCGGGCTTGCCTTTCTCCACATCCTCACCAGCATTTGTTATTCTGTCTTTTTGATAATAACCAGTCTAACTGGGGTGAGATGACATATTGATGTGGTTTTGATTTGCATCTTCCTGATGCTGAGTGATGTTGAGCATTTTTTCATATGTCCGTCAGCCATTCATATATTTTCCTTTGAGAAATGCCTATTCAGCTCCTTTGCCCATTTTTTACTTGGGTTATTTGTTATTTTACTCTTAAATTGTTTAAGTTCCTATATATTCTAGATATTAATCCTTTGTCAGATGTATAGAATGCAAATATTTTCTCCCACTCTGTAGATTTTCTTTTCACTCTGTTAATTGTTTCTTTTGCTGTGCAGAAGCTTTTAAGTTTCATATAATCCCATTTGTTTATTTTTCCTTTTGTTGCCTGTGCTTTGGGGTCATATTCATAAAGTCTTTGTGGTTCTGAGGCCTTTAAACTTGGACTGAGCCACTCTACCAGCATTCCAGGATCTCCAGTTTGCAGATGGCCTGTCCTAGGCCTTCTTAGCCTTCATAGTTGCTTGAGCCAACTTCCCTAATAAATCTCCTCTCCTGTATCTATGTACATATCCTATTGATTCTGTCTATGTGGAGAATCCTGACGAATACAGTTTGCAATCAATCAGTATGAGTTTATGGAACACATTTGAATATTCATTTATGTAAAAATAGTATACATGTACTACTGTAGATATTAGACACATTACCAAACATACACACAAATATAAGTTAAGAAAGATGAGATTAAAATATACAAAATTTCAAATATTTTCTGGCCAAACCTCTCATAAATAATCTTGTAACCACCCCTGTAGTCAGAAGCCCGCTTTGGAGAACATGTCCCTTATCTTCTACACTGGTTTCTATGTCTACCCACTAGAATGTAAGCCCCCTGAAGGCAGGCCCTCTGTCTGTTTTCCAGCACTGTGTCTGCAACAGTGCGTGGCACATAGTATGCACTCATGAAATACATGTTGGACATCAATAAATGAATGAATCATGCAAGTTTGAGAGTTTGAGAGTGGAAACTAGAAATCAATTATATTTGTATCCCTGGCACCAAGCACATTTCCTAGCACATAATGGATAACCCCATAAATGTCTGTTGAATAAGAATACATTCAATGTTTGTTGAATAAGTGAATGGATGGATGGGTGGATGGACAGATGAATGAACAGATGAACAAACAGAATGGAAAGGCTTCTTCCCTCTAAGCACTCTCTAGGGTTAGCATATCAAAGATAAAAATACATGGCTGAACTCATTTACTTAATTACAATTACCCCTTAATATTACTAAACAATAGCCGCGGAGAACAAGTATAGATGACATTTCACTCAGCTCGTCTAAAACTAGAAAATAATAAACCTCCTATTTTTAAAAGTAGTCCTGGCCAGAGATCATCCTAGAACCAGAGATAGTGAGCTTTAGAAGAAGCTGAGAGGATAAGAGACAGTGACCAAGATACATTAGAGAAGCAAAGTCACAAATTCTTCATCCACATCTTGTTAGGTACAGATAAAAGTGGGAAACATCTGTAAAATACTGACCTTGAAGGCACTGCAATTATAAACCTTCATCCTTGTTGGGGTGAAGGTCCCTTCCTATCTAATTTATCATTTTTCTGAGGGGGAGGGTCAGCTGGGTTGGTTAGAGTGCAGCCTTGTAAGGCCAAGGTCAAGGGTTTGGATCCCCATGCTAGCCAGCCACGAAAAGTTTTAAAAATATACCTTTTCTGTATCTTGTTGTGAAAATTATCTTGGCTAATAAGTGTGCAATTACTGTATTTCTTTAACTCATCCTACTTTTAAAAGCTTACAGTCACCTTCTGTGCAATCTTAATCTCAAGGTTTTCCATGCTAGATGGGAAATTATATTAACCCACTCTCTGTGACTTCAGTGTCTTTATTCTGTAAACTCACTGCCATACGTCACTCAAATTCACTTATTTATCAGAAAACATTAAAGATGTTTTGTCTTGCCTTTTCCTTCGGTTCTGACTGAAATAAATAATTCATTCTACAGTTAGTATAACTGTGAAATTTTTCTCGGAAGCTCTTTAGGCAACCGTCAGCCTCCCTTTGCTTATTTCCATTCTTGAATGACTTTTATTATATCACCAGAAAGTGAACTCCATGCATTATGATTATTATTCATAGCCACCAGGTATTAAATACCTACAATGCCAAGCCTGTATTAAGCATGATTCTAACACCATGTCATTGAGTCCTGATAGTCACCATGCTGCTTTTTACTGTTACTGTACTATCCTCATAGTATCACGAAGGAAACAGGCTCGAAGGGGATAAAGAACCCTCTCCCCTCCTCCCACTCCTCTCCTCCCTTGACTCGAACCCCTGTCACTCTGCCCCTGCCAGTATGGTTTTCTTTCAGTCCTTAAATCAGCTTTCTCTGACCCTCAATCTAAATCAGGTTCTTGTGTTATTCTCTCTCATGGTGCCCAATAGTCATCCTTCATGTTATCACCAATTGTAACAATTATTTATCTGTATGATTACTTTCTTCATACCTATTACCCTCACTGGACTATGAGATCCAGAGATCCAGAAGCACGTCTGTTGTGTTCACCACTGTGCCCCCAGTGACTGTGTAATATTTGTGGAATGAATGAGTGAAATAGCACAGCCAGAATTCAAACCAAGACTGTCTGACTCTGAAACCCCTGTTCTTAATCACTATATTATTGTCCCTTATATACCTGGTTAAAAGTTGAAATGAGCACTTTTTCCTGAATTGAATGATTTTCTAACCCTCGATATTGCTGTCTGCACGTCTGGCTGTTGTAATTACAACTTGCATTTCCATATGTAAGGTTAAGTTCAAAGAATTAATTTAACTTTAATTAACTTATAAATCTCTTTCCAACCACTTTTTGGAAGGTGCATTCTACTTTCTACAAGTTCATAAAGTACAGGTGGTCTAGTCAATTTAGGAGCTTATATTTGAGTTTAATGTAAAGTTCTGTGAAGCTTAGAAAAATCTGTTCAAGTTAGCAAGATAGTTTCTTAGGCTGGACTCAAAGAAAGTCACAGGCAAATTAATTAACTTTGGGTCCTATTTTAAGTAACTAGTAGTTTTTTGGCATTTATAATGGGTATATCTCCATGGGAGGTGTTGGGTGTGGCTGTCAAGACTAATAATGATGCAGATTTGGGAACATTGTCACATACAGAGTAGCTTCTGTAAGAAGAATGGTGAAATGAAAATCCCTGTTGACAACTAGATGGGACATTTTATTAATCATTATCACACACACATACATACACACACACACACACACACACACACATCTCTCTCCACATGTTAAAGATTATAGAACTCTTTCCAAATGGAATTTTTCCACTCCACCTATTATAAAATACTTGATAAATTATTTTAAAGTGAACATTTTGCCATAACGTGATATTTTAGGTTAAGTGCTATGCTTCAAACTTTAATAAGCTATTTATTCAAATTAGCTCATCAGGAATATTTCCCTTAGAATGGACTTGAAATATAGTTTATCCCATCTTCCAAAAGAGCAATTCTCTAATGCCACAAAATTGCCATAGGGAGACTGAAGACTTGCTGGATATAATTTCAATATTAATCAGGTTCATATCAACCTATGCAAGAAGGAGCAAATAATTTTAAGACAAAATTTCCCATTACCTAACACTCAGTATTAAAACTCTCCTATTACTTATCAGTGCTTTCTATACAATGTTCCTATACACCATTTCATCTCCCTACAGGACCGCATTATAAATTTTGTCGGCCCTATATACTCTTGGCCTCATGGGCCCTTCCTCCATTAAAAAAAGAATTAAAAATTATATTTTATGACTGCATTGGCATAAAAATAAATATATCGAAATATTATGCGTTAAAATAATTTTTCAACTTAAAAGTTTTTTTCTCTTCTGAATTAAAAATAATTATCATGGTAAATTTTATAATCTCATGGGTCCCTAAAAGTATGGTGGGCCACAGTGGGCACTGATGGTCACACAGTGGCCAGATCTGTCTTTCTAGAAAAGTAGGCAGCGGCTAGACAGGCTCTTTCCAGCATTCTGCTGTTCATTATCAGTCTTTGGGTCTGTGTGTAAAGTACATGTGGGCATAGCTATAGCTGCCCTTTGTGGTGGGCTCCAAACCCACTCATTCTAACAAACTCCTCAAGCATGGAAGGACTCAAAGTGAAGCCACCCTGTGTGTTAGGGTTTTCCAAAGAAACAGACCCAATAGGATGTGTATATACATAGAGAGGGAGATTCATTTTAGGGAATTGGCTCACGTGCTTGTGGGGCCTCAAGTCTGAAATCTGCAAGGCAGCCAGGCAGTCTGGAGACCCAGGGAAGAGCTGATGTTGCAGCTGGAGTCCAAAAGCGGTCTGGAGGCAGAATTCCCTCTCCTTTGGGAGACTTCAGTCTTTTTGCTTAAGGCCTTCAACTGATTAGATGAGGCCCACCACATTATGGAGGGTGATCTACTTTATTTTCTATTGGTTTAAATGTTAATCTCATCTAAAAAAAAAAGTACCTTCACAGTGATACATAAAATTAACCATCACATCCTGTATTTCCAAATGCGTATGATCTTAAGATTGATACCAGACTATTACATAAGGTTACAAAAATCTTCATGCAAATTATCGTTGCCAGAACTGGAGAAGAAATAAATTGTCTTCAGGTAAAAATGACGAGAAACAAAACTGTATTACCTGGGTTTTGAACAAATCTAACTTTGTAAACTTGGATAAATCTAAATATTTTAATTTTGTTTTTAAGTAAATGTCAGCCTACCCATTTGCCTTCATGAACAGGAGTGTAGGCATTTGTCTTTACTTAAAAAGCATGGTTTTAAAGTCATGAACCAGAAATGGCCTTAAATTCTTGGTTAAGTACTGTCAGAAAGAAACATTTAACAGCCAATATGGTCAAAACCATAATCATTATTTTTGGCAGCTATTCCCTAAAATTCCAATTGTCAATTCTAAATGAATCCATCCAATAAGTCATCTCCTTCCATTAGCTGGAGGGACACTTTGTCAGCAGACAGTGCTAGTGGGCCCATGAGGACGTCGCTCAGGCTCATACTCAAGGGTCAACAGAAGTTTTCCAGAGTTCTTGATTTTGGAGAAGATGAGATTTTTTTTAATTTTCAAAAACATGGATTTGCATATAGATAGCCAAGCCTTGAGGATTCACAGCACAAACATCATTCCTTTAAATCACAGGATGGAGAACAGTCCAAATGAGAGGAGTGACCAGTGCTTGGATGCTACCTGCCCTCTTGGAACCTACCACCTGAGATGGGTGGTGGGAATAAAAGCTCCAGCCTGTTCCCTGCTTCCCAGGATGCAGCCCATGGGGATGGTGGCCTCTTAGAGATGCCCTAGGGGCAGCACAGCTCCTGGGAGTAGAATGAATGACAGTGACTGAGTGAAATGCTCACTGGGCCACAGGGCAGCCCCACGGAGGCCCACACTGCCTTTCCAGCACCCATTGCCTGGGCAAAGAAAGGAAACCATACCCTGCTCCCTATTTTCACAAGAAAAGCAAAACGGGTGACTTAAATAAAGCAGTAGCCTTAAAGGAACTTGGGATGGGAATAAGGAGCAGGCAGCATGGCCGGTGGCCAGGGCAGAGCCAAGGACTTCAGCAGAGACTGGTGTCCACGCCCAAGAGGGAAGAGTTGGACCAAGAGG
The DNA here is from genome assembly GCF_000696425.1 of Galeopterus variegatus. Lineage (NCBI taxonomy): Eukaryota > Metazoa > Chordata > Mammalia > Dermoptera > Cynocephalidae > Galeopterus > Galeopterus variegatus. The sequence continues at coordinate 43,769 of NW_007727251.1, forward strand.
ACAGGGTGGAACTCAGCCTGCATGCTCGTCGCCCAGGACCAAGAGATACACAACCGCACCCATCCCCACCTGCACAACTTCACTCACCTAAGGGAGAAAGGGAGTGAGGAAAACAATTGGATAAGCTGCCTTGAATAGCGAAGAGGTTGGTTCTCTACTACAGAGAGGAGACAGTGGCTCTGGAGCTAAGCTGAGTTGTCACAAAAAGTTTCATTTTGGCCCACCTGAGTTACATAGTCTCAACTTTCTATTCACTACATACGCAGTGTTTATGCTCCAGACACCCACCAGAGAGATCTCTACCATCTGCTAAATACCTAAAGAAAACTGTCAGGTGAGCAAGAAACAAGTTAAGCAGCCACTGCTTCAGGTTCTGTAAGTTAGAGTGTCAGGAAGCTTATTTTTCTAAAGAAGTGACTTCTCTAAGGTACAGTTAAATATACTGTAGTCTTTAGGGACAAATGTTACGAGAAACCTTCATACAAAGAAAGATTCTGCAATTAAAGACACTGTTCATTATGGCACATAATAGTAACACTTTATATTTGTTTTGAAGGCCTTTGCCCTAAATGGGGAGGGCTGGGTGTTAAGTTCTGAGGACACGAGTAGGCACGCTAACTTTAGCAAAGGCTCTCTATTAGTTATAATAGTTATAGTTATATATAATAACTATATAAACAGTTATATATATAATGGTTATAAGTTATGCTATGACAAAATACCGTAAACCGGGTGGCTTAAACAACAGACATTTGCTTCTCACAATTCTGGAGACTGAAGAAGCCCGTGATCAAGG
>NW_007727251.1:44912-46116 GCF_000696425.1 Galeopterus variegatus
GCTTAAACAACAGACATTTGCTTCTCACAATTCTGGAGACTGAAGAAGCCCGTGATCAAGGTGCCTACAGATTCGGCTCTTGGTGAGAGCCCTCTTCCTGGCTTGCAGACAGCCACCTTCTTGCTATGTGCTCACATGGCAGAGAGAGACAGAGCTCTGGCCTCTCTTCATCTTCTTATAAGGACACTAATCCCACTGTAGAGGCCCCACTCTCATGACCACATCTAAACCTAATTACCTCTCAAAGGTCCCCATCTCCAAATACTGTCGCATTGGGGGTTAGGGCTTCACATAGGAATGTTGGGAGGTCACAAGCATTCAGTCCCCAGCAGGCTGCATGTTGAATTGCATAGGATGGGAACAAGTGAATCTACAGTCACCTGGAGTTGAGGGGGCACTGGGGATGGAGGCAGCTGGTGCATGTTCTGTTCATCTATTAACCACCTGATTTCTTCCTGCTTCCTAATCCATAACTGCCGATTCCAAGCATGGAACCTTCCAGAGTTCCTCTGGGAAGAACAGTTCTAACCTTCACTGCTGCCTTCCGCTACATCCAGGAGAGGTTTTCTCTCATTCATTCACCATCACGATGCCACTTCTGCCTTTGTGTTTTCCAGAGTGGTATAAATGTCTTATTCCCAGCACTGTTGTGGACAGTTTCTGTTTTCTTTTTTCCCTCTCTTTTAATGGGATTTAGAGAAGCAGAGGTTGTAAACACATGTACTCAGTCCACTGTCTTGAACCAAAAGCCCAGATCAGGAATAAATAGTCCCATTTTCTCAAAGAGGTCACTGAGGCTTGAGTAACTTTCATAAGGTCTCACATTTAGCAAATGACGCAGCTGGATTTGCACCATATCTTCTAACTTGTAGCCTAAGGCTTTCACTCAAGGTGTCATAAAAGATGCATTCATAAATTCCTTCCATAATTTACAACCAGAAAAGAAAATTATCTCTGCAAATATATGTACATAACTTTTATCTTGAAAACCCATTGTTCCTTTTTTCATAAGCTGTCAGAGAGCTCAGAATTCAGTTTAGTGCAACAATTTCATGCCATTTTCCTGGCATGTCTAATTTCTTTTCCACTGGATGGCTTCTAATCCTACTTATCTATTTAGCTATCTATCTATCTATCTCTGTTTCTCTCTCTCTTTCTCTCCCTTTCTCTGTCTCTTTCTCTCTGTTATATATATATATATATA
>NW_007727251.1:46858-48851 GCF_000696425.1 Galeopterus variegatus
TTATATATATATATATATAATTGCTATTATAAGCCTCCTCAAATTATTTTGGAAGTTATGATTAGTTTATTAATACTTCTTAGAGAATTTGAAGTAGAAATGAACCTTAAAACATAAAGAAAACTGACCTAGACTTATTAAGGAATGAGCTCAGGAAAACAAGGTCATCTCATTTCAGTGTCAAGAATATCCAGGTCTCTTGACTCTCAGGTTAATATTCTTTTCAGACCAACAAATACTTGCTTGATAAAATAATACATTGATGAGTAATCAATTTTCTTATTAGGGACCTATAACAGGAAGAACGCATCCCCTTCATATCCTTACAGTTGCCTTGTCTGCTCACCCCCAACCAACGCATGGTAAAGCTCAATGTTAATTTAAAAATTCCTCCTCCCTCTGTCCCTGGAAAGCCTCTTACTTCGGTGGCCCTCCTTTATTCAGGACCTCAAGAACCCTCTATCTGCTGATGACCCCCAAATATACGATGGTTCCCCAACCAAAACCTCTCTTTTAGGCTCAGGATCTGCACATCTAGCTGCCTACTGGATTCAGTTTGGATTCTGCAAAGGTATCTCACACCCAACATGTTGAACACTGAAGTCGTGCTATTTTCCCCAAACTGCTCTTTCTCCAGGGCTCTCCACCTCAGGGAATGGGACAAGTATCCACCCAGTTCCTCAAGACAGAAACTTGTGCTCTGCAATCTCTCTCTCCCTTTCCCCAGTTGCAGTGTGTCTGCCTTGTTGATTCTCACACGTAACACTCTCAATCCCCATGTTCACGACCCAAGTCTAGATGACCACAAGAGCCTCCAAACATCTCCCCACCCTCACCCCCCCAAGCCTCTCATCCATTGCCCGCACTGCAGCTGTGCAGCTACTGTCCAGACATCCTGGCCCTCTTTGGCTGCTTGAATGGCCTGTGCTTCTCCCCATCCCATAGCCTCCACTCACGCTCGGCACTGTGGAGAAACCTCCTCCCACACTCCCACTGCCAACCCTTTGCCTAGCTAGCTCTTCCTCACTTTCCAAAGCTCAGCTGGGAGAAGACTGCTCTGACCACCGAGTCCAGGGGACACATCTTACTCCCTGCCTGACTGGACCTCCCTCTGGCATTTGACACATGAAGCATTCCCTCCTCGGACCCCTCCTTGCTTGCCTCCCACACTACCGCTCTCCCCTAAACACCTCTCCTATCTTTTACTTCTCCGGCCCTCCCTCCCCCATCCTCCTGCAGCTCATGTTCCTTCAGCCACTCCTCCGCTTGACATGGGTTCTGTCCTCAACACTCTTTCCTCATCACTCCGGACACCCTCAATGGCCCACTTCATGCCCTCCTGAGATTTCAATCACTTCCAGTGTCTTGTGGCTCCCAAGCCTGTGTCTCTTGGTAGAGATCCACATTTCCATCTACTGAACATCACCTGCAAGTCCTGCTGGTGCTTCAGAGTCAGCATCACCCCATTACCCCCAGAACCTCAGCAAAACTTACCCTCTCCAGCCCTCCCTGCTCTGCTAGAGTGCCCTGTGTAACTATGTTTGCTTTCTTGAGTCTTTCCCTCTTGATCTTTATCTGAGACCATATATTTACTCCAGCCACGCTTGCCTTCGTCCTCTTTTAAACTTTTATTTATTACCCATTACTATTTACCTAACTCAACTGTAAGCACAAAACAGGGCTTTCTACATCATAACCCCCGTTTGTTGCTGGCACACAAATTTTGTTAAATCTTTTATTTCAATTCTACAGAAAAGTTGCAAGAATAATCCAAGGAACTCAAGTAAATGCTTCACTTAGATTCACCAATTGTGACAACATTTTGCTACATTCGATTGATTCCTTTCTCTATGTGCATCTTAGAATTATGTTTGCAGAATCATTTGTGAGCAATTTGCAGACACCATGGCCCTCTGCCCCTAAACACTTCAACATGCATCTCCTAAGGACAAGGACATTCCTCTCACACAGTTGTCAAATTCAAGAAATTTAA
>NW_007727251.1:49448-51056 GCF_000696425.1 Galeopterus variegatus
AGAAAAGTTGCAAGAATAATCCAAGGAACTCAAGTAAATGCTTCACTTAGATTCACCAATTATGACAACATTTTGCTACATTCGATTGATTCCTTTCTCTATGTGCATCTTAGAATAATGTTTGCAGAATCATTTGTGAGCAATTTGCAGACACCATGGCCCTCTGCCCCTAAACACTTCAGCATGCATCTCCTAAGGACAAGGACATTCCTCTCACACAGTTGTCAAATTCAAGAAATTTAACAATGATGCTGTACTATTCACCAATTATCCTAATTACATTCCCTAGAGCAACTATCCATGCCTTGCATGTAGTTGGCAGGTATCTTTAATCTGTTTCATCTGGAAGAGTTTCTCAGCCTTTCTTTGTCTTTCATGACATCAACAATGAGGTAAGCTGGCATGAGGCTCCTTATGTGATGCGCTGAGAAGGACACAGCATTCCACATGGAATTGTCAAAACTGCCAAAAATGATTAACCTAAATCTAATCATTAGGAAATTTTAGATACACCGAGATTGGAGAACATGCTACAAACTGCACTCTTTTTAAGCACATCGACCTCATGCTGTTTCTAAGACTACTCCCTCCCAGCATCATTCAAGACTCAGGACAGATGCCACCATCTCCTGGGACAGCCACCCTCTCCAAACTAGAGCACATCCTGCTCCCCACTCAATCTCCATCCTGCTGTCCTGCTTTGTTTCCTTTTCAAAGCATTTACCACTCTCTGAAATTACCTTGTTTATCTATTTGTTTAGATTTGTACCTATTTCCTCCACTAGCATATAACTGTTATGAGTGGGATCCTATCTAAAACAGTGCCTACTTTAAAATAGGCATTCTTTTTAAAATTGCTGAAGGAAAGAATTTCCATATCTTCAGTGCCAAAGACTCAATAAATGTTCAACAAATGTGTGACTAACACAACATATGACTAACTAAGCAGAATACTTAGGTTCTCATTCCCTCCTAAGTTCTCATTGCTGCTTGCTCCAAACATTCACAAGATTTTAACACCAACCCTTCCTTTCTAGTATTCTACTGCCCATTTCTTTTACCCAGAAGCAGAAGAGAGTTGGGGAAATGTGATAATTATAGTCAAGTCTTAAAATTGTTCCCCTTTGCACTGACATTGAGGTCAGACTTTGACAACCTTAATATTCTGAAAAGTACATTTCCGTACAAAACTCAAAGGGAATATTCAAGAGAAAAACTGTAAGGGTAAATTCAGTTCATGAAAAGGAAGTCACTTCCATTACTCAGAAATATTCAGATGTTTATTTTTATGAGACTGATACATTCCGTTTCACTAAGAAGAGAACTGGGATATTTATTTTTATGAGCAATATTTAAAATATTTGATTCAAGCAATATCTAAACATGTAGGTACAGAAGCTATAATCAATAGCTGTGCTGGCATCAGCAGGAGAAAGACTGAGGTGCTACTGGCCTACTTCAGCAAGGCCTTTGAACTTCTCTGCCCCAGATCAAAGCCACCAAAGCACCAATTTCAAAGGAAAAAAAATTGGAAGCAAAACAAAGAAATAAAGAAACCTTGGGTAAAAGAACATAGCATAAATAATTCCTGGTACAGCAAATGTTACT
>NW_007727251.1:51721-56983 GCF_000696425.1 Galeopterus variegatus
CTTTTTTTCAATTAAAATGTTTTAAGTTGTTCTTAAACATGAAAAAAAGTAAGTCTCTATCATTAGTCAACTTAATTCAAGTACAAACCAAGGAGTATTCACTATTGTTTGAAACATACTACACATTCTATTTGGCAAAACTAAGTAAATACACACACAATTTCTTTAAAATATGCGAAGAGAAGCTTGCTCTCTGGTGTTCAAAAAGTTCTCTATCTGTTCTTTGAAGGTTTTATCTCATGCTGCATTCGAAAGCTGAGTGATCAAAGAATAATTAGATACCAAGAGAAACTAAATGTTGTAGTTAAAATAAACAAAATTAGATGTGTAAATGAATTAACTGATCATCATTTATTTTTTAAAACTTTTTTGTTCTGAAATAATTTTAGAATTACAGAAAAGTTGCAGAAACAGAACAGAGAGTTTCTGTATACCATTTACCCAGCTTTCCCTAATGTGAACAACTTACGTAACTGAGGTACATTTATTAAAACCAAAAAATTAACATTGTTAAATACTATTAACTAAATTACAGATTTAATTCTAATTTTACCAGTGTTTCTAGTAATGTTCTTTTTCTGGTCCAGGAGCCAATCTGGGCTCCCATATTACGTTTAGTTTTCATATGTCCTTAGTCTTCCGCAGTCATGACTTTGACACTTTTGAAGAGAGCTGGTCAATATTTTGCAGAATGCCCTTCAAGGTTAATTTGTCTAATGTTTTCTCATGAATAGATAGTCATCATTTATTTTTAATGGTTATGCCCTTTTTTATTTAAAACAAGGGGAAATATCTAATTATTCATCTAATTCAGTCCCTACCAGTAATGCACAATTTCTAGGCTTTTGTTAAATTGATTATTTCATAATCTGTAAGTATTTATTACCTTGGACAAAGGGAAAAAATTGTCCAGTTAACATTTACAGCCATATCACAAATATTTTGTATATTTTTATTCTTCCCAATAACTTAACCAAGTCTGCATTTTAGCTCTTTTAACAGCTCTCTTACCACATTTTTGTATGGTTGATCTACCAAATACTAACAGAGGCATGTTAAACATGTTCTGCTCTACTTGTGGATTTTTTACTTATCCTTATAGTTTTTGCTTTTGTCAATTTTTGTTTTTATATTTTGAGGCTATGTTATTAGATGCATGCATGTTAGAATTGTTACAACTTCCTAATGAATGAAAATTTTTATCATTATGCAGTGACTCTCTTTACCTCTAGTAATTTTTTTTGCCTTAAAAGTATTTTTCATAATATTGATATAGCTAATCAGCTTTATTTCTATTATGATTTGCCTGTATCTTTTTATAAACTTTTGCTTTCATCCTTTCCATATCCTTTTGTTTAGATGTATCTTTCATAAATAGCATAGACTTGAATTTTTAAAATACAATCTGACAGTTTTTATCAGGTAACTGAGCATTTAGTCCATACATATTCATTGTAATTACTAATATATTTGTATTGCTTTCCACCTTCATTTTGGGTTTTCCTTTTTCCCTGCTCCTTCTGTTTCTTTTTCTCTCCTTTCATGACTTTTTGGGAGGATTTAGGGGTTTTGTTTGTTTATACCTAAAATAAGGAGACTTCTGACTTAAATTCCTATGAAGAATGTGATTAGATTTAGATCTTTCGTTAAACTTTATTTTAATTTTTAAAAGGAGGAGAAAAAAAAAGAACAGAGCATACCAGAGGAGGAAGAAAAGGGTTCTTTAAAAAGTGGAAATGAATACCACCTCATACCCATTACAATGGCTACAATAAAAAAAAAAAATCACAGATATAGTCAAACTCATAAAGACAGAAAGTAGCCGGTTGCCAGGGTGTGGGGAGCGAGAACGGGGAGTTAGTGTTTAATGAGTACAGAGTTTCAGTTTTGCAAGATGAACAAAGTTCTGGAATGGAGTGGTGATGGCTGCACTATAAGGGGACTGTATTTAATGTCACCGAACTGTACACTTCCTAATCGTTACAATGGTAGGTAAATTTTATGTTATGTATATTTCACACAACGTTTTAAAAACTGGAAATTGTGGGAGGCAAAAGGAAAGCAGACTTTACTTACTTAACTTGCTTTGAGGAACTATAGCTGTTAACAGACTGTGTTGCTATTTACATTTGCTTCTCATAACAATCTCAACAGACACCTGTTCCAATTAACTCTTGTTTAACGGAGAGGAAAGAGACTTGCTGAAATTCCCAGCAATGGTGTACACTGGACCCATAACTTTGATTCACAGCCTCCAGGTATGCGAAAACAGTGACAAAGCAAAATAGCTGGTGAGACACCATGTGTTGTGGTCTCTGGCACCAAATCCAAGCACGTTCCAGTAAAATACTGCTACAGATTTTTGCTCACTGATGGCACTACTATATCATTCGGTCACACTTTTTATTCTGTAGCATTATATCAAATGCATGGCCAAGTTAAACTGTCCTGCTGAAAGCTACGTTTGTAAATTCCCCCAAAGCATGTCTCTGTCCTCCATGCTTGAACTGTTCCATTTCAATTCTTATAATATTGCTCTTTGAATTCTTCACATTTGTTAGCCTCGTAAAGCTCTGCTGATGATTTGATTATAGGGAAATCCGACTTGAGAATAGTTCAGCATTAAATTTAGTTCATGGGTGATAGCAACGAAACAGTAATCATTTTATGTGTCTGTTTCTCTCAATTGTGAACTGTTGATTCTTCACTGAGAGCAGGGATCGTTCGAGTTCATTTTTGTATCTTCAGTCCCTCACACAGATCCTCAATAAACTGACTGTTGAAGTGGCAGGGTATTGGTGATGGGGGTGGTAGTGGGTGTTTGTGGTACTGACACCAATGCAAATTCCAAACATTATACAGAGTAATAATAGCTAATATCAATAAGCACTTATTCTGTCACACTCTATTGGGTGACTTACATATATTAACCATGAAATCTCAAAACTACACTATGTGATAAGTACTATGATCCCACGTTCCAGATGAAGAAATTAAAGTTTCAAGATATTAAGTAATTTTTTTGGACCTAGGCAGCACATATAAGGCACATATAATCAGGACTGTTTGAACCCAGTTTTGATACCAAAGCTAATACCTCAGTCCCTACAATATTCTACTTCAGAAAGTTGCATACTCTCACTGCTCTGTATTTTAATCTGGTTTTCAGTGCAGTGTGGTAGAAAAAGTACGAAACTTTCAAAGGAAAGATATTTAAGTCCCTGCTGCATCATTTGCCAAACGAGCAAGTCATCTCCTCATCTAAATTCGTATAATGGGAAATTTCTGCCTCACTCGCCTACATTGTAAGATGATCTCAGATGAAGTATTTTGCACACTGAAGGTCTAATGTTCAATGCTGGTCTTTCCACTTCCACTTTTGGAGGGCAGCTACGCCCCTCACTATACCACCAATGCTCTGCTTCTACTTTTGTTCTCAGTAAAATTCAGCTCTTTCAAGCCAATTAAAATCTTGGGCTTGGTGGAAATTTGAGCTGATGTAGGTGGTAAATTATCCTAGAAATCTCTATCTGAAGCAATAAGATTACTCAGTTCATATGATCACTTATTTATTGCTAAAGGGCAAAAGATACCTTTACAGTGGAAAAATCACCACCAGCTGGGGACAGCCCCAATAGCCATAGTTGGGGACAAGCTAACATCATTTACCTCCTGATGTGAGGCACAACATGTCTCCTGTAGTATTCCTACCGAAAATCTAATCATCAGATAATCCTGTTCTACAAAACAAGTGATCCGGACTCTGCAGAAACGCCAGTATCATCAAAGATAAAAAAAGAAAAAGTAAGGTTCCAGGTTTAAAGAGACTAAAAAGACATAACTAAATACAATGAGTAATCCTAGAATAGAGAAAAATGCAATAAGTGGCATAATTGGGAAGACTGGGAAAATTTTAGTACTGTACATTAGATAATATTGTGACAATTCTAAGTATCCTGAATTTGATCACTGTATTTCAGTTAGAGAATGCCCTTACTCTTAGGAGACACACACCAGAGTATTTAAGGATGAAGGGTCACGATGTGTGTAATTTACTTGCAATGGGATCACCAAAAATAAATAAATAAATAAATAAAATAATATAAGAATACTACATACTTACATATGGGCTAACAGTCTTCACTCACAGAGGACACCATGCTGTGATAAAATGTAATAATGTCAAATAATTAAATGTCAGATGGGAGAAAAATTAGTTTTAGTAAAATAATATAAGAATACTACATACTTACATATGGGCTAACAGTCTTCACTCACAGAGGACACCATGTTGTGATAAAATGTAATAATGTCAAATAATTAAATGTCAGATGGGAGAAAAATTAGTTTTAGTTGTTCACAACGGTAGTAACTGTCCACAAATATGCCAGGAATCAGGGAAATCTAAATGTGGGTTAGACGTCAGGCGACAGTCAAAGCTGCTGAGTGTCAGAATCCCGACAGCGTGCTGGAGACTCCCGCCCGCGTGTGGACTCTCGCATCCCCTCTTGCATGTACGCAGAACACCTCCGAGGTGAGCGTTTCCGCTGAACACAATTTCCCCCTCTCTGGCAGCTGCTCCTGACACACAGGAGACCTGATGGGACCCGATGCCGGATGCAGAGGTGGAAACTTAACCCAGGCTGAGCCAGACAGAACATCTGGGGGTGCTGGGGGCCTGGGGGGTGCGCGCGCCGTGTTAGCCTATGTGACACCTGGAAGTCCCCAATGCCTAAGCAATTCCCGGGAGTACATGGATGCAAGGACAACTGAACTGTAATGTTTCCAGAGTGCTCGGCGACTTTACTCGGGGCGGGCATGAGTCCTATCACACGGGATTTTGAAAAAATTACTCTGAATCGCGTCTCAGCCGCTGAGCAGCGACAGGTGAGTGAAGTCAGGGTGTCCCCGCGGCAGGAGGCGGGCGGCGCTGCGGAGCCGGACGCGCTGACTTTCGAAGTGACCCACTTTTCAAGGTCAGAGACGCAGCGGGCTCAACAGGACACTCACGACCCGCCCACCCTTCCCTCAAGCGAGCGCGCGGGCAGTCCCGGTCCCCTCCCACGCGGGGACACCTCCGCTCTGCTTCCCCGCTCGCAGTCGGGGGGAAACGGGATGCGGATGAGGGGCCTGCCCGCCACCCCTCCCGGGGTCGCCTACGCCGGGGCCACCCCGCGTGCGGCGGGCGGCTGGGACCGTACCTGGGGCGCGGGCGACGCGGCCCCCAACGCGACGTGGCGGGGCGCGTGCAGGCGCCTGGGG
>NW_007727251.1:57983-69136 GCF_000696425.1 Galeopterus variegatus
GGGCGCACTGCGGGGCGAGGGGCTGCGGCCGAGCGGCGGGCGCGGGCGGGGCGACCCCACTGTGAGCGCAGGTCCAGGTCTTGTCCTCAGGTCACAGAAAGTGACAGCGGGTGGTTAATGGTGACTACCGGTCTGCGGGACGGGTAGGTGAAGGGAGCATTTATTGAGCGCCCACTGAGTGCAAATGCGTCTGCGAGCTCCAAAGTCTCCACGCGCGTCCACCCTCTGCGGTCACACTGGCCCGGGGCCTGTTCTTGGTTTAACACTCTGCTGTCCCAGTCTTGAAATTCCTGGGAAATTTTTAACAAGGGGCCCTGTTTTTTCATTTCGTAGTGGGCTCCGCAAATTATGTAGCCTGCCCTGCTGAGTGGTCTTTCCTTTAACCTTCTCAGCAGCCCTGCAAGGAGATCCAGGTCATGGTGGATCTTCTCGTGGTGAACTACTCGCGTGTGTTCTTACACGAGCGGTTCTACGCGCTTCCTCTGTATGATCTCAATAAATAAAACAAGATTATGAAGTGGCTATTAGAATAATCCGGTTTTAAGATGAGGAAACAGTCACAGGAAAAGGAAACAAATTGTCCAAGAGAATACAGCTGGAAAGTGGTGGACTGAAGATCAGACCCCAGACCACAAAACTAAAGCACAGAGAAAGCAAGTAACCTGCCTAAGGTCCCACAATCGGTAGTAGAACATGAAAATGGAACCCGTATCCACCTCACTTTAAAGCCATTGGTAGACTCCTGTGCTGTTCAAAACTTAAATAAAATCAGAACTGTGGCAGCTTCAGATCCTATCCAATCATCCTACATACATCCATTATTGACCCTGGTGAAAATGGAACCCGTATCCACCTCACTTTAAAGCCATTGGTAGACTCCTGTGCTGTTCAAAACTTAAATAAAGTCAGAACTGTGGCAGCTTCAGATCCTATCCAATCATCCTACATACATCCATTATTGACCCTGAGGATTTCTTGGCATTGACAATGGCTTTTGATTTTACAGTAACATGACCATATATCCAGTCCAGAACCACCTCAACATTGTCATTTGAAGCAATATTAAAAGGGGGGAGGGCTGGCCGGTTAGCTCACTTGGAAGAGTGTGGCACTAGTAACACCAAGGTCAAGGGTTTAGATTAGACCAGCCATTAAAAAAGTAAATAAAGTCCTTAATGGAAACTAAGGCTTTCAGAAATCTCCTATGAATAGTACAATGTGTAGTAACCATGTTTTCAGGTCGCAGTTTTTCCTGGCAGTAGAATCAGTACCAACTTGTTAAATTTTCAATGAACCAACAGTGCCAGAGGAAACACAAAATGGATGAAAACTTGAGGCACCTGGAAGAAAACCAACCTGAGACAGTCCCCGTCTATTGACTATATATCTGATTGTTTCAGAATTCCATTTCGTAACGTCTAATTCTGGTCACTTTGGTCAACCTTGTACTCTTCTTCACAAGAACAGAACATATGAATTTACACAGTCTTTAAAAATTGGCGTTAAACAGATTTTTCTCTATGTAAAAGCAATGTGCTTTTGTGGTAAGTGGGGGCAGAAAAAGTACGTGACTCGCCGCTGCCCAGATGCCTTCAAGCTTTCTGGGGTGTCAAGACATGAGCCAAATGGCTCATCAAGGCAGCATCTGATAATGAGATGGGATGATGTCAAGGGAGTGAAGTGGGAGGGCTCTGAGGGCCGGACTCTGGAGGGGACTGCAGTTTGGACTGGCTGGGACTATGAAGGTAGAACATCGCAGGCTGGGATTGGGAGCACTCCATGTACAGCAGTTTAAGCAAAAGCCAGAAGTCAAAATGCACGAAATATGTTGCAGCCCAGACTTATCACAAAACTACATGTGTGGGCGATACATTATGATCCGTAATACTTTAGTACAGACTTGTATTTTTCTTTACAATGACAACAGAGACCAGAAGCTACCAGCTGTGTGACCTTGTACACCTCAGATAACTGCTTCTTTATAGAAGGGGGATGTTCCTAATTAGATGGCAGGCTGAGTTCAGACCACGTGGTATAGGAACTGTTAAGCTGGTCAAGTTTGGATAGAGCAATGTCGTGCATGCTGCACCCAAAGGAAGATACCAGGACAACAGTAGGTAGGCGAAGATGGAGGCGGTGGGAGGGGAGGCGAGGAGGCCCGCAGAGGGGCTATAGCAGGCCAGGTCAGGGCTGGGACCAGAGGAAATAGCAGTGGTGATGGGGAGAAGGGGAAGGATTGGGAGGTGGAATCAAATGGAGTCTGAGCTCACCGGGCAGGCTGGAAGCATGGTGAGGCCTGATCAGGCAGCAAGGAGACAAAGCAGAGGTGGGAGGAGGATAAAGACTTCAGTTTGGGACAAATTGAGTCTGAAGTGCTGATAGGAGAAGACAGATAATTTGCAGTGTGGAACAGGAAGTCCAGGGCACATCCAGCTTAAACCAGACAATCCAGCTCATTCTGCTATCATGTTAAATTTTACCCTGAAATATACTGATAAGCTTGGCATGCTGAGATATGGGTTAAATAAACAAGCTATCTGAGACAAGATAAAAACTCCTCCTAAAGTAGCTTTTGGGGGCATCTAAAATGTCTGTTCTAGGACTGGTTTCAGCAACAGGCTTTTAAACATAAGTCAAAGCTCCAAAAGTTAACAGATTACAAATTTTCCAATGAGAAACATGTACATTTGTAAAACAAGCCAACAAACAAAAAGAGAAAACCAGAGTCCTAAACTCATGACACCTCAAGAAAACTGCAAAGTAGAGGCCCCCTTGCCAGAATCCCAAGGCTTAGGGGAGGAGAGGGTTACTAGAACTTGGGGAGGGTGGTTATATGGTAAGAGCTGTCTGAGAAGAAGCGTGGGCTTGGATGGAACACAGCCCAGCTTCTACAACTGGACAGAGAGGAAGTTGGTGGCCTGACTTTCTTTCTCCTTTTGCCCTCTGTTCTCCTGCCAGAGCTTCCCATTAGCCCAAACAACTAGAAGCTTCAGCACAAGAAAAATCAGTGCTTACCAAATCATGTCACTCCAAAGAGGGAAGAAAACATTTTGCAATGATGCCAAAAAAGCTTAAAATGTTTGTTTTCAATTGTCCTAGTTGATAACCTCTAATCAAATTTTTAATGCTTTTTAAAATAAACTGAACCTAGCTGGTTGTATAATCCCCGTAGTTCCTCCTATTGTGGTACAGAAAAGGGGTGTTCTGGAGGGAGGAACCAATGTAGTCTATCCAGCCGCCCAGTGGCCTTTTGTGTGAGTGGTTCTCACAGCGTGGTCCCTGGAGCAGTAGTATCAGCATTTTCTAGGAACTTTCTAGAGATGCAAATGCTGGGACCTCAGCCCAGACCAAATGGATCAGAAATTCCAAAGGTGGGGGCCAGCAATATGTTTTAAAAAGACCTATAGTTGATTCTGATGCATATCCAAGCTTTAGAACCGCTATTCTAGAGCAGGAGTTGGCATACTGTTTTCTGTAAAGAATCAGAGAGTAAATATTTTAGACTTTGTGAGCCAAGAGGCAAATTCGAGGATACTATGTAGCTACTTAATATGCCGAGAAAGAAAATGAATTTCCACATATTTTATTGAGGAAATTCAAAATACAGGGCTGACCAGTTATTTCAGCTGGTTAGAACACACCCTTATAACACCAAGGTCATGGGTTCAGATCCATGTACCTGCCAGCCACCCAAAAAATACAACAATGATAATAAGTACAAACTGAGTACAAATTTTTGTAATTCAGGTCTACTAATAAGAACACAATTCTTTTGCAGGGTGAGTAACATTTTGCTCAGAGTTAGTGTTTCCTATCATGAAAATTAATTGCATATGTCCATCTCTTCATGTTTATCTGTAATGAAAATTGACATGTTTCATCTTTGAAAACGTCATGTCATGCAGATGGGTACTGCCAAATTCTGATTTTCAGTCCACAAGTATGTGATTTTAATTGAGCATGTTAATCATTTCAAAGGCACTTATACATTTATATTAGATTATTATCTTGATTTTTTCCTTTTAGCATGTCATTACATTGCAGATTAATCACTTCCAGTTGAAGGTTAGATGGAAGCTCCTCAATTGCACAGTTAAATGTATTTTGAAATATGGAAATTTCATTTGCGCTTGTGTTGAGGGCTGAGTATTTGTGTGGGAATGAAGATTTCACATCTCGTTTTAAATTTTGACAGCATAAGAAATATATAAAGCCACTCAACATTTCTTGCATTTCAAACATTAGTGGTTGTCTCAATGACTTTAACAATATAAGTTTTGCATATAATGCTGTTTTATCCTGTAATTTTAACTTGAATCAGTTAATAAATATCTCCAAGTCTACAGCAAAAGCTAATTTCCAAATCCATTCAGTATTCAATAATAGTGATTGAGGGCTGTTTTTCTCATTCAGAAGAATTTCGATCTCAGCCCTGAGTTCACAAAATCAAAATAAAACTTTTTTGATCCAACAAACTGCTGTACAAATCAGGATATTCAGCTTCTATTTCTAAAAAAAATTTGCATAAGTAACAATGGTTAAGTCCACAAGAGCAAAAAAAGTTCAACATTGACACCACTGGTTTTATAACACCAGATAAATACAAATATCTTCTGTGATGTACATGCTGATGAATAATAGAATGAATAACTGTAGACTTCATTTTCACAGGCTTTGTAAATTTGTCCAATGAAACGCTTTTCTGCTTAGCACATATTTTTACCACTATTAGTTGTAACACATCTTATCAGATTCCACTTCATGTTGTACTGAATTAGTGTTTTCTCAATCTCTTTGAAAATATTCTCACCTGTAGTTGTTCCACAAAGACTTTTTCAGTCACATCAGTCTTGACAATGAGTTCTCAAATATGCAACTGGGTGGTATTGTTAACATGTATCAACTCATCACGAGCCAAAGAAAATCTTTTTACATCATTTGCCTTGTTTTTCAATTGACTATTGATTTTACTCCCAGTGTTCTCAACTCTCTGAACAACTGGTCTCACTGAAAGGCAAGTTTATTTTCTCTAGGAACATTTCTTTGGCTGCAGCAATCAAACATAATTTAATGAATTCATCAATTGTAAATGGCTCTTTTCACCTGGCCAGTAAATTAGCCATTTGGAAACTCACTTTGGTTGCAGCCTCATTTTATTTTTTTATTTTTATGAGAAAATTCTGCTGTGATGAGATATCCCATTCTTAAGTTTCTAATTTTTCTGTCACTTTCCTGTGAGTTGGGAATGTTGTGATGAGTGCTTAATCTAGTTATGTCAATGAATATTGTATTCCTTTAGTGCATCTATAATGTCATTGCATAATAAACATAATGCTTTACCATTTATTCTACAAAAAATAATCTACGCTTTACTGTGTCTTAAAAGCATGACATTCAGAATCTATTTTTCTCCTTTTTCTTGTTTTGACATGATGAGTAAGCACTAGTAATTTAGAAAGTAAAATGAAATGTCATGGTATGGCAATATACATGGCACTCCAAGCACTGTAGAGTTATAGCTGCATCCCTATGTTTTGTAGCTCACGGATCAGCAGGGCAAAATGAAAAGAACACCACATGCAGTCTCTTTTACAACCTCTCAACTCTGCTGTTGTAGTATGAAAGCAACCATAGACAAAATATAAACAAGCATGACTGTGTCCCTATAAAATTTACCTATTGACCCTGAAATTTGAATTTCATATAACTTCATGTGTCACAAAGTATCATTTTTTAAAACCGATTAAAAATATAAAGATCATTCTTAGCTCATGGTCCATATAAAAACAGGTAACAACTCCACACTGATCAGACAAAGGAAGGAAGGAAGGAAAACAGACAGGTACCAGGTTGGATTTGGCCTATGGGCTATAGTTTGCCAACGCATGGCATAGGACAAGGTTTAGGATACGGATACATTTTTATTTTGAATCAATTTAAGGAAAGTTATTTAGTAAATCATTGCATAGGTAGTGTTCAGATACAACAAAAATCATACAGGTAATAGACGAATGACTGAAGTTTGTGAAACACTGTGCAGGGAAACAGTGGAATTACCTGGCGGTGTTGAGTGAACCCTTGGCCTTTATGGTCATGATTTTAAAATGAAACCAGGCCACTCAATTGTATGATTTTTCTCGTATATGTTTCAATTGCCTGATAAAATGGAACACAGTTACCTTCAATCAAGGTCAGGATTATGCCAGGCAAGTAAGATAGAGAGGATTAAGGTAGTTGATTATATTTGCAAGGGAGTCACTATAATGATAGATCTTGGAATTTAAGCTAGACAGTAAAGACATGAAGATAGGAGGAAAATGAAGGAGTATGGAAGTTTGAAAAAATAAGAGGACAGGATCAATGAATGAGAGGTTTCGATGAGGTCAAAACATTGTCACAATGGGGCTATTCTAGTAAGTGAATTGGGAGGAGAGTAGGTGGTGGTCACAGTAGGATGCTTGAAACTATAGATATTACAGTTCCTGGTCCAGGCTGTAACCATGGGAACAGGTGGCTCAACTGAAATATAGGAAAAAAGCATTGATTCTGAGGCAGGTAATCAAAAACTGAATGGCCAAGATGTTGGATGGGTCACACAGTTGGATGTTGATGTCACCAAGGATGATGACAGAGGAAGACAGCCAGGAGCAAAAGTTTTCAATAGATGTAGAAAAATTAGAACTGAACCATGGACTTGGCAGACTTTTCCCAGACAAAGGAGAACCCTCCTTCTGGGTAGCCGGAAATAATAGACTGAAAATTAGATTTATAATTGGTTTATAAATGAGATCTGGTTCTCTTTATATATATGAATTTTAAAAAAATCCACCTGTAAAGTATAGGAGAGATCTTGACCTTTTTAAAAAATACCGAACGTCCATTCTCTTTATATATATGAATAAAAAAAAAATCCACCTGTAAAGTATAGGAGAGATCTTGACCTTTTTAAAAAATACCGAACGTCCTTGGATTTATTCCTGGACTTGGAGGCTCTCAAACAGTGCTTAAGTGGACAGACCCTGGAGCCAGGCTGTCTGGGTTCAAATTCTGATTTTGCCATTTCCTAACTTTGTGATCTCAGGCAATTTCCTCAATCACCTTGGGCCTGTGTCCTCATCTGTAATATAAAAGCACTTAGTACTGTAATAGCCTGAAGAGAAGTGACTCTATTTTGTAAAACCTTCGTTTTGTCAGAGGTCAGAGAAATAGGATAAAATTCCTTATGTACAAGCTTTCATGTTTTTACATAACAAAAACTCCTCACAGGGATGCTTATGGTCCAGAGAAAGGGAAAAGAAGGAGCTATTGAGTCCCTCCTGGATAGCTGTTGTCCAGAAGAGGAGGAGGTGTGCAACTTGCTAGCAACGTTAAACCCTCCAAACCCACAGGTAATCAGAACACTGCACAAGCCCCAGGGCTCATTCCCCACACCAGCTTTGCCTTCACCACCTCCTCCCCAAAACTTTCCAGATGATTTGGAACCTGCTGGAGCTACTGCCCCACCCCAATATGACTCAGGCAATGGAATGATGTCCCTCTCTAAAACAAGGCAGGGAACCCATTTTGGTCCAGGTGTTCCCTTATGGGGCAGGGCAATTTCCATTAAGACAATACCCAGCTGGACGTGCGAATGCCCAAGGGCAGCCAGTCGGCTATTATTGGACATATAGTCCTTTCTTCACCTCTGGTTTGTTGAATTGGAAGGGATCAAATCCTGTATATAGAGATGACTCCCAAAAGATGACAGAATTTTTTAAAAATTATTTTTGCTAACCTACCTGGGCAGATGTTCAGGCTCTCTTAAATATCCTCCTGCTGGCAGATGAAAAAGTTTTCTATAGTTATTTCCCCAGAGGAGCCCCAGGTGCAACTGACAGTGGGAAATTAACAACAAAAATATTTTCTCCAACCTCTAGAATGCCAACTGGGGGATATGAAACTGAGGCATAGTTTCCTCTAAACGTCAGAATGCCCAATCCCTCTGTTAGCAGGGATTAGTTATGTAAATCAAATGCCCAAGTAATGTTTTCTCCTGAAAAACAGCAACTCCATGCCCAGGTAGCCCTGGAGCAAACCCTACAGTTCCAGATGCTACTCGCCTACCCAGAAGAGCATAAGGAAGAACTCATACCACTGGAAATCTACAAAAGAAAGAGAGTCCTGATCTTTAACATGATTGCCTGGAAATGTCAGAAGCAGTTTATTCCAGCAGGCCAGATCTGACTGACCAGCTGTTGTCAGCCCCAGATTGGGAACTCTACATGGACAATAGCAGTTTCATGCAGAATGGACAGCGATGAGCTGGGTATGCTGTGGTCACTGTGAAAGTGGTAATAAAAGCCCGTGTCCTTTCTGCTGGTACCTCTACACAAAACACTGAATTGATTGCCCTAACAAGAGCCCTTGAGCTCTGAAAAGGGAAGAGAGTGAATATTTACACTGACTCTAGATATGCATATATGGTAGTACATGCTCATGGGGCCATTTGTAAGGAAAAAGAGTTACTAACCTCTAATAGCAAGGACATAAAACATCTAGCAGAAATCTTGGCGTTGTTAGAAACAGTTCTGCTACCTGTTGAGGTTGACATAAAGCACTACCTGTGCTATCAGAGAAGTGACTCCCAAATAACTATGGGAAACCAAACAGCTGACAGAGCAGCAAAGCAGGCAGCTAAGGAGATGCAGCTACTAGGGGCTTTGATACCTTGTGCGGACTTATCTGACTTTAAACCTTGTTACACAGAGAGAGATGAGGAATGTGATCAAGAATTGAGATCACGAACACAGATTCAAACTCTATGGATGATGAATGAACATGGGATAATTTTACTCCCTGAAGCCCTAGTAAAACCAGTGGTAAAACACCTTCATGAAGGGACATATTATGGCAGTGATGCTTTGTCAGACTTATGCCACTTAGAAGGACCCCATCTTCAAAAGACTATAAAAAAAAAAAACCCTCAAGGATGCCACCTATATGCTAGAAATAATACCAAGAGTGAAAAGCTCCTATTGGAAGTGGGTACAATAAAAAGAGTTATGCCCCTTTGAGGACCGGCAAATAAACTTCACTCAAATGCCCAAAGCTACAGGGACTTTTAATTTCTGTTGGTGTTCATGGATACTTTTCCTGGATGGGTAGAAGGCTACCCCACTTGAACTGAAAAGGCCACACATACAGCCAGATTTTTGATAAAAGAAATAATTCCCAGATTTGGCTCACCCAGCACAATGCAAAGTGACAATGGACCTGCATTTATTTCTACAATAACACAGAGGGTAAGTGAAGCTCTACAAATCAAATGGAAACCACATTTGTCATGGAGACCTTAATCCACAGGAAAAACTGAAAAGATGAATCATACATTGGAAAAGACTCTCGCTAAAACTTGTCAGGAAACTCACCTAAAATGAGGTAAAACATTACCCACTGCCTTCCTCCATATTAGGGTAGCACCTAGAAGTGGACTCAAATTGAGTCCTTTTGAAATTGTACGTGGGAGACCCTTCCCAGCCTCCACATTAAGGCCTCCCCCTCCGGACGTAAAATATGACTTACTCTTTAAAGCTTACGTACAACAGTTGTGTCGAACTCTCACTACTCTACATCAGTTTGCCCTTTCTAGGTCAGTCTTTTCCAGGGGATGAACCTCTGCACCCCTTCAATCCAGGAGACAGAGTGCTGCTAAAGACATGATGAGACCAGGGTCCAGACCACCAAGTGGCTGAGAAGTGGACAGGTCCTTATCACGTCTTGCTAAGCACCCAAACCTCCCTAAGGCCCGCCGATGTCAAACCTTGGATCAACCACGCACGGTAAAAAAGGCACCACTGGAAGAAGAACCTAAGTCTGATCCGTGGATTTGTGAGCTGTTAGAGGACCTCAAACTTCTATTTAAAAAAAGAAAGTAATTAACACCATGGGTTTTAACAACTGTTTTCTATTGCTACTCTTATGTATACCTTTGACGTGCCTAACAAATGATTCCGACTTGTTTTTACAGTGGGTCCAGCATTGGGCTGACAGGTTGCAGGTAGACATTTGCTGGATATATGGGCTACTTCCTCTTTCCAGCACTTCAGGCCTACCTTGGTGGTTATCTAATTCCCACCATGGGGAACCTAAGCTGTACTGCCCCTTTATGCTGGGAACAAAGAAACCATACGTATGACCATTGGCCCAATAATATCTCAAAATTGGGCTGAATTAGCCCAACCCTCTGTAAACACATTATAATTCTAAAAGCCACAGACTGGTTTGTAACCAACTGGGAGAAGAGACCAGGTATCTTGTGTCCAGCCCCTAATGCAGCTAAGCAGTTATGTGGATCTAACATGTGGCCATGGTTGCCACCCTGATTGTTAGAAAAATATACTCTAAGTTTTTCTTGGATACAAGGGCATCACATTGAAACTACCACTAAGCCTGTAAATTACCCCCTCCTCAGGCACCACTGGACTTGGTTGGTGTTTCATTGGTATGGCCACTTAATCTCTCTTTTCATGACTCAAATGGAAATAGAAGATGTAATCTGGTACATTTAGACCCTGACAAAATACACCACCCATGCACTTAATGACACTATACATGAAATAGCTTTAATTCATTCAGAAATTGGCCTGATTAAAAAAGCTGTCTTACAAAATATGGCTTTGGATGTGTTAACTACAGTTCAAGGTGGAACTTGTGCTATAATTAAGGCTACATGCTGTGTGTGTATATATATATATATGTATGTATATACACACAGATAACTCAGGTAATATTTCATGTGCTTTAAAAGATATGCAATCACAAGTTGTTTCTATGTCTGATCCCACTTTACTTCTAACTGCTTGGATCTCTTCCTGGTTTGGAAGAGAAAGAATGTTTTGATGGGAAAAAAATGGTATTAATAGTTTTAATAATTATGGCATTTTTAGGAATTTTACTGTGCTGTACCATATACTGTTGCTACAATCTTTACATAGGAACACAAGAAGGATTGACTCAAGGATGTTCACTCCCCAATCAAAAATTATGGTACAGAGTTCTGTTCTCCAAAAGGGGAACAAAAAGGATTTTAAAAAACAAAGTCAAAACATTTCATTCCAACTCCCCTCATCCCCATTCAGCAAGAAGCAGTCAGAACGAACCCAATGCCGCTTATT